>NW_021821528.1:0-58870 GCF_901001135.1 Rhinatrema bivittatum
TGGAGGTTTAGGGAGAGGAATTTTGATCCCAAACTTTCATTTTATTTAAGGTAGGGGATGAGAAGTTTGGGGTTCGGGGCGGGCCTCTCCAAATTTTCTTTTGAATGGGAGAAAACCTGAGGCGGGGCATTTTGTTAAATTTTAAAGTGCCAGGAGAGAGAAGGGAATTAGGGTACCTTTGGCTTTTAGAAATTAATATTCGGTGGCAGGGGCGGGGGAGGGAGCTTGGGAAGCTCATGGTTTCCTTTAGTTTAGTTGCTGATGACAGTAATACTTAGCTGGATATCTTGAAAAGATATCTGGGGTAAATAGCAATTTATACGGCCACACAAGGCTGCATAACTAAAAATCCTACCTGGCTATATTCAAGCATAATAAATCTACAATAAATCACCACTGTAAGTCAGCGATACTAATACAATCAAAAAGAAATCAAAAGCAACATGTAGCTGCTGTGTCGCTGCAGATTATATTTCGCTATGGGTTCTTTGGATATTGTATTGTTATTCAAAAACTTGAAAAAAATTGCTTGATTACCCTACACTTTGTGAAACGTGTAGCACACAAGTTTAATTTCGAGTTCAGTTTTTCAATATGCGTAAACGAGTGTGGAATACAACATAACCGATTAACAATTGCCGGTTTAGAGGAAGTGTACAGTTCTTCTTGTCTCAACAAGGTCCGCTTGGTCTAGAGCATTGGACTGGAGAAAGGTTTTCAACTAGGTCGGTCTTTTGACGTTATCCGTCTTTTAACTGAGAAGCACCTCTGATAGGTTGTTTGAAAATCTTTTCTCTTTGTGATTGGCCCAGAAGTATCCCTGGTTTGTACATTTAACAGAAAAAAGTGAGTTTCAAGGCATTCGTCTGGGGGGGTTTGGAAAGGAACTCAACCAGCATGACGCGGCAAACAGAATTTTTGAGTCCAAGGCCAAACTTGAAGAATATTCATTACAACTTTTTTCGGCGAGGCACAGAATTCTACAAGGTTGGTGAACATTATTGAAGAGATTCCCCTAAAGAAGGATTCACATCTGAAACACGAACTGTTTGTGTCAGGATCGGTTTAAAAACGCTTGGAGATTCCCCAACGTTCGTAGGGAAGTCTATTACGGACCCGCCTCAAGTTAATTCGGTATTTTCATAAGATATACTTAGGTCCTTTCTATAGGAAAGGTAAACTTTCACCCCTGTGGATGCCTTTTGAATTTTTTGGGATTCACAATTTTCATTTATAAAAATTTCTTCAAAAAAAAGTATTGTCCGAGTGGAGGCGGTGGGGGTTGATGATTATAACCAATTATACATTGGTAAGGAGTTGCCTACATTATATATGAAACTTCTACCTCTCCACAAAAATATTTTTTAAGTTTTTCATCATTTTTGAAAAGATTTTTTTTTTAAATTTTGATTTCACAAAGTGTAGGGTAATCAAGCAATTTTTTCAAGTTTTGAATAACAAATACAATTTCCAAAGAACCCATAGCGAAATATAATCTGGCAGTGACACAGCAGCTACATGTTGCTTTTGATTTATTTTTTATTATATTCAAGCATAGCAGTTAGTTTTTTTTTAGTTATCTGGCTCTATATGGCCAGATAAATTTAGCCTGGGATATCTGCCTACTGAATATAGACCTCAAGATAAGTTCTATTGAGCATTTGTACAAAATACAATGCCATCAAATCTCCAGCCACAGAAAAAAAAAGAAAAAAATACAACATATGTATTTCTCAATGGAGATTACTTAAAACTTGATAATGAAAAGAAAAGTCTGTTAATAAATTGTACATGGCACCATTAATAATGATAGCAGGCTGCCACAGATAGATGTATATTTAGGCCAATGTCGCCCTTTGGTTGTGGTACTTTTTAAGCGGGAATTTAAGACTGAACTTGCTACTTTGGCAGTGTTTAAGTGCCTTGCAATCTTGCACACCTATCACTGAATAATCAGTATGGTCTTTGTTAGCAATTTTAGAAATGAATTTAAACACAATCATAACTAGTCCTACGCCCCTGGCAACCAGATGATCAAAAGAAGGGGACAGCTTTGATAAATAGCCATGCCTGCCTTTTGTATGGAGGTTTCCCTCATCACAGAATGGGCATGTATTACCATTCAGCTTTCCTATTTATGTCAATATTCAGGGGCAAGTGTCAGTCCAAATGAGTTTGATAAATCATTCAATTGAATTTCACTATTACTAAACGACATCTTCATATTACAGAGAAGATGCATTAAAACTAATGTTTTCATCCTTCTGGCTCCAAAGGTCCTCATTTTCAATTATTTTTCTGAATATTGGCATAAAAAGATATCAAGGCTTTTTTTTTTTTTTGTATTCCCTGCTTGTAGAACGCTGAAGAGGAGTGCTCTGCTAGCCTGTCAAAATAAATGTATTAAAAGAAAACCAACAGATTATTATGCAGAAGTGATTTATTTACTAGACTAATGAGTGCTTTAGAATACAGATCTTCTGTTAAGATTTGCTTCTTAAAAGCCCTATGAGCGCCAAAGCTGGGAGATAAGCGAGTATCTGGGGCCAGCGCGCATCGCGCGGATTTTGAGAGGCACCCAAGTATGCACGTATCTCCCTGTACGTGCACAAATCAGGAAGGCAAAACAAGGGATGGGGAATGGGTGGATTCTGGGTGGGACATGAGCAGGACATGGGCATTCCGGGTCTGTAACCTGAAATATGCGCTTAAGTATTTGTGTGCACGGGCGCGCGCCGGGCTCCTGTACTGCATAAATTTTCTTCTGCTATGGATGGCTTACAAGTTTTACAATAAAAAAAATCAGGGCTAGTCAGCAGGGTTTGGTCGGGGCTAATAGGGTAAAAGGAAGGCTAGCTAGCTAGGAGAGTTAAGAAGTCCTGTCCTTTACCGGGGCAAAATGGGAACGTCAGTGCGTGTGCCTAGCAAATTCCTCCCATTTACGCGACAGAGGCAGCACTTGCATGCACATGCACGCATCCATATAAAATTACGCGCACATGTATGTGCGTACAGCCGATTTTATAGCATGTGCACATATACGGGCATATGTTAGAAAATGGCCTTAACCATTTGCAAGAGCCGGCATACGCGCATATATGTACGCCCATGCAGCTTTTTAAAAGTTTCCTTCTTAGGTAATAACTTTTAATGAAGATAACATTTTTTTCAAATGGTATTGGCTTAGCTAAACTCCAACCACGTATTTTCACATGACAATTAGGATATTTAACTGATTCTAAGATGATTGTATCATATTTCATTCACAAACCTTATTTCACACAGTAATTTACAACTATGATCCTTCTATTTTCTCCACGATAACTTTGAAAATCCTTCCTTCAAAAATGTAGACTTCAGTATTCTTCTGCGCTTGAGAGAAAAACAGTTGGTATCTTCCAGTATACAAAGAAAGTATCGGGATGTCCTAAGTAGACATGTTGAGTAAACTGGGGCTACTGAGGCTATCTCAGAAAACAATACTAATGCTTTTAAGGAATTAATATTTTAAAGGAAGTGCTTTTGGCTAGAGAAAAGGACTGAGGAACAGGAAAACCAATGTCCAAATCCTACTTTCCCCACCTTGAACTGGTCAATTTATCTCCACTAAGATCCTCCGAGATCTTGAATATTAATAATTGCCGTGTCACCTTGCGTAATATTTGAAAAACAAGCTAAAAATAAAATAATTATTATTAATATGATAGAAACATCCACAGATATTCTGTACCACTCTCAGAAGAAAATGTTGATAAAATGTTTTCCAAAAAGTCTATAAAGTCTGGTGACTATTCCACCCTATTAAATTGTTTTATACAGTTTTCAAACTCTTTGAAGTATGTGATACAAGAAAATTATTTTAACTTGACCGTGCTTTGAGTCTTCAGCTGACTGTACTTGCCATGCATTGTGTGAAAATATAACTGTCTGAAGACATTCTACACACTTTTTGAATGGTCATGTGGTATACCTGGCTTATATCTATTAGGGATGTGAATCGTGTGCCCTATCGTCTTAACGATTGAAATCGTCAGGCAGGAGAAGAAAATCGTGTTTGGCACGATTTTTTAGTTAAAAATCGTTTTTTCCGATTAGTGCGCACTACAGAAAATGATACAATTTGACACTTTTCAGGTCAGTAAGGTCAGTTTAGGAATGAATAGTATTCCTATTGGCTGCCCTCTTATTTATTCATGTTACCAAGGTTCCCACTGACAATATATGGGGGATGGGAAATGGAAACAGTTGGTAGCTTGACAAAACAAGTAATGTGATCAGTTCAATGTGACTAGAACTTGTGGCCCTAACCCTGATACCAGGGGTGTTGTGATCTTCCTGCACACAGTGCCCTAACCCTGACACCAGGGGTGTTGTGATCTTCCTGTACACAGTGCCCTATCCCTATTAATACCAGGAGTGTTGTGATCTTCCTGCACACAGTGCCCTATCCCTAATACCAGGGTGTTGTGATCTTCCTGCACACAGTGCCCTATCCCTATTAATACCAGGAGTGTTGTGATCTTCCTGCACACAGTGCCCTATCCCTATTAATACCAGGAGTGTTGTGATCTTCCTGCACACAGTGCCCTAACCCTGACACCAGGGGTGTTGTGATCTTCCTGCACACAGTGCCCTATCCCTATTAATACCAGGAGTGTTGTGATCTTCCTGCACACAGTGCCCTAACCCTGACACCAGGGGTGTTGTGATCTTCCTGCACACAGTGCCCTAACCCTGACACCAGGGGTGTTGTGATCTTCCTGCAATGCAGTGCCCTATCCCGCCTGCATTACTAGTGAGAGGCTGGCTTCACAGACAGGAGGGAGCTGCCTGACCCTCACTCCTCCCTTCCCCCATGTTCCAGCCAGTGAATTGTGTGTGGGTGAGGGGGGGGAGGATGGTGAAGGCTGAGACAGCTCCCTCCCTGCATTACTAGTGAGAGGCTGGCTTCACAGAGAGGGGGGAGCTGCCTGACCCTCACTCCTCCCTTCCCCAAGTCCCCAGCAAGTGAATGGTGTGTGGGTGAGGGGGGGGGAGGAGGATGGTGAAGGGTGAGACAGCTCCCTCCCTGCATTACTAGTGAGAGGCTGGCTTCACAGAAAGGAGGGAGCTGCCTGACCCTCACTCCTCCCTTCCCCCATGTCCCAGCCAGTGAATGGTGTGTGGGTGAGGGGGGGGGGGGAGGATGGTGAAGGCTGAGACAGCTCCCTCCCTGCATTACTAGTGAGAGGCTGGCTTCACAGACAGGAGGGAGCTGCCTGACCCTCACTCCTCCCTTCCCCCATGTCCCAGCCAGTGAATGGTGTGTGGGTGACCCTCACTCCTCCGGGGTGTTGTGATCTTCCTGCACACAGTGCTCTATCCCTGATACCAGGGGTGTTGTGATCTTCCTGCACACAGTGCCCTATCCCTGATACCAGGAGTGTTGTGATCTTCCTGCACACAGTGCCCTATCCCTATTAATACCAGGGGTGTTGTGATCTTCCTGCACACAGTGCCCTATCCCTATTAATACCAGGAGTGTTGTGATCTTCCTGCACACAGTGCCCTATCCCTGATACCAGGGGTGTTGTGATCTTCCTGCACACAGTGCCCTATCCCTATTAATACCAGGAGTGTTGTGATCTTCCTGCACACAGTGCCCTAACCCTGATACCAGGGGTGTTGTGATCTTCCTGCATGCAGTGCCCTATCCCTATTAATACCAGGAGTGTTGTGATCTTCCTGCACACAGTGCCCTATCCCTATTAATACCAGGGGTGTTGTGATCTTCCTGCACACAGTGCCCTATCCCTATTAATACCAGGAGTGTTGTGATCTTCCTGCACACAGTGCCCTATCCCTGATACCAGGGGTGTTGTGATCTTCCTGCACACAGTGCCCTATCCCTATTAATACCAGGAGTGTTGTGATCTTCCTGCACACAGTGCCCTAACCCTGACACCAGGGGTGTTGTGATCTTCCTGCACACAGTGCCCTATCCCTATTAATACCAGGAGTGTTGTGATCTTCCTGCACACAGTGCCCTAACCCTGACACCAGGGGTGTTGTGATCTTCCTGCACACAGTGCCCTAACCCTGACACCAGGGGTGTTGTGATCTTCCTGCATGCAGTGCCCTATCCCGCCTGCATTACTAGTGAGAGGCTGGCTTCACAGACAGGAGGGAGCTGCCTGACCCTCACTCCTCCCTTCCCCCATGTTCCAGCCAGTGAATTGTGTGTGGGTGAGGGGGGGGAGGATGGTGAAGGCTGAGACAGCTCCCTCCCTGCATTACTAGTGAGAGGCTGGCTTCACAGAGAGGGGGGAGCTGCCTGACCCTCACTCCTCCCTTCCCCCAAGTCCCAGCAAGTGAATGGTGTGTGGGTGAGGGGGGGGGAGGAGGATGGTGAAGGGTGAGACAGCTCCCTCCCTGCATTACTAGTGAGAGGCTGGCTTCACAGAAAGGAGGGAGCTGCCTGACCCTCACTCCTCCCTTCCCCCATGTCCCAGCCAGTGAATGGTGTGTGGGTGAGGGGGGGGGGGGGAGGATGGTGAAGGCTGAGACAGCTCCCTCCCTGCATTACTAGTGAGAGGCTGGCTTCACAGACAGGAGGGAGCTGCCTGACCCTCACTCCTCCCTTCCCCCATGTCCCAGCCAGTGAATGGTGTGTGGGTGACCCTCACTCCTCCGGGGTGTTGTGATCTTCCTGCACACAGTGCCCTATCCCTGATACCAGGGGTGTTGTGATCTTCCTGCACACAGTGCCCTATCCCTGATACCAGGAGTGTTGTGATCTTCCTGCACACAGTGCCCTATCCCTATTAATACCAGGGGTGTTGTGATCTTCCTGCACACAGTGCCCTATCCCTATTAATACCAGGAGTGTTGTGATCTTCCTGCACACAGTGCCCTATCCCTGATACCAGGGGTGTTGTGATCTTCCTGCACACAGTGCCCTATCCCTATTAATACCAGGAGTGTTGTGATCTTCCTGCACACAGTGCCCTAACCCTGATACCAGGGGTGTTGTGATCTTCCTGCATGCAGTGCCCTATCCCTATTAATACCAGGAGTGTTGTGATCTTCCTGCACACAGTGCCCTATCCCTATTAATACCAGGGGTGTTGTGATCTTCCTGCACACAGTGCCCTATCCCTATTAATACCAGGAGTGTTGTGATCTTCCTGCACACAGTGCCCTATCCCTGATACCAGGGGTGTTGTGATCTTCCTGCACACAGTGCCCTATCCCTATTAATACCAGGAGTGTTGTGATCTTCCTGCACACAGTGCCCTAACCCTGATACCAGGGGTGTTGTGATCTTCCTGCATGCAGTGCCCTATCCCTATTAATACCAGGAATGTTGTGATCTTCCTGCACACAGTGCCCTATCCCTATTACCAGGGGTGTTGTGATCTTCCTGCACACAGTGCCCTATTCCTGATACCAAGGGTGTTGTGATCTTCCTGCATGCAGTGCCCTGGTATCAGGGTTAGGGCACTGTGTGCAGGAAGATCACAACACCCCTGGTGTCAGGGTTAGGGCACTGTGTGCAGGAAGATCACAACACCCCTGGTATCAGGGTTAGGGCACTGTGTGCAGGAAGATCACAACACTCCTGGTATTAATAGGGATAGGGCACTGTGTGCAGGAAGATCACAACACCCCTGGTGTCAGGGTTAGGGCACTGTGTGCAGGAAGATCACAACACCCTGGTATCAGGGATAGGGCACTGAGTGCAGGAAGATCACAACACCCCTGGTATCAGGAATAGTGCACAAATTCTAGTCATATTGACTGATCACATTACTTTTTTTGTCAACTACCAACAGTTTCCATTTCCCATCCCCCCAACCATCACCTCAGTGGGAACCTTGGTAACATCAATAGATAAGAGTGTAGCCAGCCAATAGGAATACATATTCATTCCTAACTGACCTTTACTGACCTGGAAAGTGTCAATTTGTATCATTTTCTGTTAGTGCGCACTAACACGATTTAACGATTTTTAACGATAAATCGTTAGAATTTCTATTGTATTGTGTTCTATAACGATTTAAGACGATATTAAAATTATCGGACGATAATTTTAATCGTTGAAAAACGATTCTCATCCCTAATATCTATGCAGCTTCATAGAACTGTGAAATAGCCTTTGTTTAGATAAGCATGCAGGAAAGAAAAAAGCACGGGGCGATTTTCAAAGGCTTTAACCGATTAACTTCAGAAGTTAGCTGGTTATACTTCTGCTTTTGAAAATTCACCACTGCGTGGCAGCGAAGTTTACCTACCTAAGAAGCTAAATTTAGCTGATCAAAAAAATGGGTAGCTCCAGAGATATTCCCGAGACAGGCTTATGATTTAGCTTATTAGCCCTGATGTTCATTGCTAAATGGCTAAATTTAGGTTGTCAGCATCAGTCATATAAAGGCCCAAATCTAAATGCCCAAATTTTGAAGGACTAGATCAAACATTTGTGGCTGAAAATGTGCTTAAGATCATTGGCTGTTTTAGCTGGATGCCGCCACGCGCTTATCTCCCGGTATTTGCATGTGCCAGGCTTTAAAAATGTACCCGCAAGTGTTTGCAAAATAAATACACCAATATTCATAGAATCTGGCTCAAAATGTAATTATTTGTCCATAGGAATGGAGACGATTTCACTTTGAAAATATAGAAAACAGTCAACAAACAAAAAATAATATTTTTTTAAATTCAACTAACTTTAATACATTTCTTGACTTGCTTTTGGAAGTTGACATTTCTTTCCTCAGATTCAAAAAACCCTGGAAAACAGTAACAAATAATATTTTCCTGAATAGTATCAATTGTAAAAGATAATCACCATGTTCTGAATGAAAATATTCAAGGCAAGTAGAAGGCATAGCCACTATATACAGTACATAATCAGTAACTGCTCTAACCCTGTTTCCAACAGTGGCCAAACCAGGCCATAAGAACCTGGCAAGTACCCAAACACTAAGGGGCGGATTTTAAGAGCCCTGCTCGCCTAAATCCGCCCAAAACCGGGCGGATTTAGGCGAGCAGGGCCCTGCGCGCCGGGAAGCCTATTTTACATAGGCCTACCGGCCCGCGCAGAGCCCCGGGACTCGCGTAAGTCCCAGGGTTCTCCGAGGGGAGCGTGTCAGGGGCGGTCCCGGTCATCGCGGCGTTTTCGGGGCGTGTCGGCAGCGTTTTGGGGGCGGGTACGGGGGCGTGGCTACGGCCCAGGGCGGTCCGGGGGCGTGGCCACACCCTCCGTACCCGCCCCCAGGTCGCGGCCCGGCGCGCAGGAGGCCCGCTGGCGCGCGGGGATTTACGCCTCCCTCCGGAAGGCGTAAATCCCCCAACAAAGGTAAGGGGGGGGTGTAGACAGGGCCGGGCGGGTGGGTTAGGTAGAGGAAGGGAGGGGAAGGTGAGGGGAGGGCGTTAGAGGATTCCCTCCGAGGCCGCTCCGATTTTGGAGCGGCCTTGGAGGGAACGGGGGTAGGCTGCGCGGCTCGGCGCGCGCCGGCTATACAAAATCCATAGCCTTGCGCTCGCCGATCCAGGTTTTTAGCAGATACGCGCGGCTCCGCGCGTATCTACTAAAATCCAGCGTACTTTGTTTGCGCCTGGAGCGCAAACAAAAGTAGGCTATTCGCGCTCCTTTTAAAATCCGCCCCTAAGTCTATTCCATGCTACTGTTGCTAGTAATAGCAGTGGCTATTTTTCTAAGTTAATGGACTTCTCCAAGAACTTATCCAATCCTTTTTTAAACACAGCTATACTAACTGCACTAACCACATCCTCTGGCAACAAATTCCAGAGTTTAATTGTGCATTGAGTAAAAAAGAACTTTCTCCAATTAGTTTTAAATGTGCCCCATGCTAACTTCATGGAGTGTCCCCTAGTCCTTCTATTATCTGAAAGAATAAATAACTGATTCACATTAACCCATTCTAGACCTCTCATGATTTTAAACACCTCTATCATATCCCCCCTCAGCCGTCTCTTCTCCTAGCATACCTTATCTTATGCTTATACCTTAAACCTATTATTTTTAATATCAACCCCAAACTGTACCATTACACAGGTTTTGACACCCTTATATTTTTTAATTATTTTTTATTTATTTATTATTTTTATATACCGACATTCGATCTGAGATATCACATCGGTTTACATTCAGGTACTGTAGGTATTTCCCTAACCCTAGAGGGCTTACAATCTAAGTTTTGTACCTGAGGTGATGGTTGAGCTTTTTACCCACTGTGGCAAGAGTCAGCCTGAGCAGGAATGCCTGACCTATTGGAATTATTCTCCAAGCAAATACTAGACTCCCAATTAGTGATCTTAGTGTCTGAATGACACCTTGTAAGCATACCATGTTGGCTGCACTAGCATAAGTAGCCTAATTATCTTCTCACAAGGGAGCCTGGTCATCATCTGTGTTGAATCCAACTCAATGCTGAGGAATGGGTACTTTCCAGGTTCTTGTGACCTGGCTTGGCCTCTATTGGAAACAGGCTGCTGGGCTTGATGGACCCTTGGTCTGACCCAACATGGCAATTTCTTATATTCTTAATATTACTGTTCTGGTCTGGCCTTCCAGCTTTCAGTGCAGGAAGGTGCTAAACAGTTTAAAATAAGCACATGAGATGGAGTAGCCCATTGGCATATACTTATTAGGGGTGTGAATCGTGTGATCGATCATCTTAACGATCGATTTTGGCTGGGGGGGGGAGGGAAATCTGATCGTCGTGTTTTTTTTTTGTTTTTTTTTAAATCGTTAAAAATCGTAAATCGGGGGAGGGCGGGAAAACCGGCACACCAAAAAAACCCTAAAACCCACCCCGAACCTTTAAAACAAATCGCCCACCCTCCCGAACCCCCCCAAAATGTTTTAAATTACCTGGGGTCCAGTGAGGGGGTCCCGGCGTGATCTCCCTCTCTGGCCACGACTGCGTTAAGAGAAATGGCGCCGGTGGCCCTTTGCCCTTATCATGTGACAGGGCAAAGGTAGCGCCGGCGCCATTTTGGTTCCTGGCTCCCGACGTCACGCGTGCAGGAGATCGCCCCCGGACCCCCTCTGGACCCCCAGGGACTTTTGGCCAGCTTGGGGGGGGCCTCCTGACCCCCACAAGACTTGCCAAAAGTCCAGCGGGGGTCCAGGAGCAACCTCCTGCATGCGGGCCGTATTGCTAATCTTCAAATTGGCGCCGGCGCTACCTTTGCCCTCACTATGTCATGACATGATTTGTATATCATACAAGAATATCGGTATATAAGAATCCAAAATAAATAAATAAATATGCACCCTCAAAATGGAAACCCAGCAATGGGAAGCTTGTGGGATCCATGGGAAGAAATCTGAATGCTAAATTTATGTCTGCTTTGGCCATCAGTGAGCGAATGCTACTACCTCTAAGCATGTCCACTGCGCTGTCAATGGGTGCGCATTCAACCAAACATATTTCAGGTAGGATATGATCATTTTACAGACTGCCGAGTAAGAAAGATTATGATTAAACCTGTACTAGCTTGGATCATTTTTGGGGATCTCAGTCAAAGAAAGCAATATAATTCAGGAGAATAGCATTTCCAAGAAAATCATATGCCCCAAATTCAGCCCAGTGAATAGCTTATTTCTGATGACTTTTGTGAAGCGTGAGGCTGAATGTACATTCATGACCCTGGCTTCTGTTAATGTACCTGTGCATGTTATTGTAATACCCTCACTGAAACTTTACAGTAGTAAGACTACTGCTTCTTTGTAAGGTTAATTCACCAGGCTAGCCACAATCTGGTCCCAAATTTCTAGCAATGGGGCATGGGAATGAGCAGACTCATCTTTTCCCTGTTCATGTTCTACCACTATCTTCCCATTTTGGGGTGTTTGGTTGAGCAGGTGATACTTATTAGGGGTGGGAAGTCATTTGCAATGAAATAGAAAATGCAGACAATATATCCTGTTTTGTTGCATTCTGGTAAAAATGAAAAACGATAGGAAAAAACCAGGACATTTGTGTTGCTTTTCCTATTGTTTTTGTTTACAAAATCAGAGCCCCCCCACCAGATGACCATCCCCAACCCTCTCCCCCCCCCCCCCAGTCCTCCCGACCCATCCCCCAGGACTCACTACAAACACTTGGTGATTTAGCAGGAGGACCGGGAATGATTTCCTGCTCCCAGGCCAGCGGCTGCCCTCATTCAAAATGGTGTTGGTCACAATTGGGCAGTCCCTGTCATATTGTAAGGGCAAAGGTCGGGCTGCGCCAGCAGGCACATGAAGAACTGAAGCAATTCTTTGCATCTACTCCCATCCTGTATCACCCTGATTCAGTCAAGCTTTTCATCTGAGAAATAGATGCCTCCAAGGTTGGCATAATTGCAGTCTTGTCACAAACACCTGATCCAGATTCTCTGCTCCACATGTGCAGGTACCTGTCCCTGTAAGTAATCCAGCAGAATGTAGCTATGATGTGAGAAACCGAGAACTCCTTGCTATTAAGTGGGCCTTGGAAGAGTGAAGACACCTGTTGGAAGGCACTACCTTTCCGACTGCAATCTTTACAGATCACAAAAATTAACTTTATATTGAAGCTGTGAAATGTTTGAACCTCTGGCAAGTCCATGGGCCATGTTCTTTGATCATTTTCAATTCATCATCCCCTATCACCTTGGCATGAAGAATGTTAAGGCTGACACAATGTCACAACAGTTTTTTTCCTCTGTAGAAGCTCCGGAACCTTGTGATAAAGGCTCCATCACACCAGCCTCCAGGATCATCTCAAACACAATCTACTGTGATCTAATGGAGCAAATTAACTTGGACTTGTCAGTTTAAGACCCTACTGTAGGGGTTCCTATTGTTCCCAGGTGTTTTTAAATGGGGGCATGAATCGAAAATTGCCAGACATCCAGAGATCAAGAAAACTTTTGAATTGATTTCCAGGGTTTTTTGGTGGCCATCCCTATGCAAGGATTGTAAAACCTATGTTTTGGCCTGTCCAGTATATGCTAGAACCAAGATTTCTCATGCTAAACCTCTAGGTGAATTGCACCCACTCCCAATTCCTTTTGTAATGTGGACTCACCTCTCTGCAGACTTCATCGTAAATCTTATGATTTTTATTAACTGTATTGTCATCTAGCTAATCCTGGATGGATTTTTCCAAATGGCATACTTCATCCTCATCTTCAAGCTGCTTTCAGCCCCTCAACTGGATATCAGGTGGATTGTATACATGATATTTCAACTGCTATCATATTGGACTGAGGACCCCCAATTCATTGTCAGATTCTAAAGGGCCTTATATAAAGATCTGGGTATCAATTTGCAATTTTTGTCAGAATACCATCCTCAAATAGTGACCATATGGAAAGGACCAACCAAGACCTTGAGCAATTCCTTAGATGTTTTGTTTCTACACATCAGAATGATTGGACTAGATTGCTCTTGTGGGATGAGTTTTGTCAGAACAATCATGTTAGATTACATACAGGGGTTGCAACATTCTTCATAAATTACAGCCAACACCTCATTTATTTATCTTCTACCACTCTAGCTATAGAAATTCCTGTGGCTGATAACCTGATGAATACTTACAGGGCATAGGTATTCAATAATCTGGAGAAAAACATGATCCAGAAGAACAAATTCTCTGACCATCATTGTAGATTTGAACCCTAGTTTCAGGTTGGTGACAAGTTTGAGCTGTCCAGAAAGAATCTATATCTAAATCTTGTAACCTTGTAAATAATTTGCTGTAATTTATATCCCCCTCTTCTCACCTCTAACTCCCAGTTATTTATTTCCTTGTTTTATTGTAAGTGTCACTCTCCTTACAATGCTCTTGTTACAGTTGTTTTGAGTTATCACGTTTCTTGCACACTTTGTTAAATGTAAACCGGTTTGATGTGATCCATGTCATGAAATCCGGTATAGTAAAAAAAAAAAAAATAATAATAATAATAATAAAGCTCCCTTTTGCTAAGCTCGGCCTTAAGTAAATAAGGCCATATGTTATTAATAAGAAAATTAACCCAATAACCATCCTCCTTCAGCTTCCCAATACTCTTAAGATACCTTCCTCATTTCATGTCTCTTTGCTAAAACTAGCCATGCCAGATCGTTTCAACAGGCAAGGAATGTCTCCAGCTCCAGTTCTGGTGGATGGCCAACCTGAATTTGAGGTGGATGAGATTCTGGAGTCTAAAGTATCCCTTGGAAGGGATATGGCCCAGAAGAAAGATCTTGGGTACACACATCTGACCTCCATGCACCTCGCCTTTTGAAAACATTTCTTGCTAAGCAACACAAGGGGCTATCTAAAGGACATCCTTGAAGGGGGGAGGGGGAGAAACTGTGAGGATCCATTGCCAATTACTCCTCCGGCCTGCAGGTGGTGCTGAGAACCACTTGAACTGTCTGTCTAGTCTTCCCAGCTCTGTATTTCTCATTTCCTGTATAAGCCTGTACTTATACTCAGGCCTAGATTTGCCAATAGGCACACTAGGCCTGTACTTAGGGTGGCAAATATCTGGGGGGCAGCAGGCCAACTGAAGATTTGCAAACTCCCATCTCTGCTGAATCTCACAAGAACAGGAGGGGAGTGAGGCTGGAAGGAACAGAGCAAAGAAAAACTCTTCTACTTCTTATTCCTGCTGCCCTGCACTCCCCCACTCACTGTAACTTCAGAGTAAAAAAAAAAAAAAAAAAAAGCTACTCTGCTCTATAATCTAGCCCTCATATCTCTATGTAATTCAGAGTCATAAAGAGAGGAGGTAAGCATGAAGCAGGGAGAGAAGAGCAAAGAAGACTATGCCTTAGATCTTCTGCTCTGTTCCTTGTCCAGGGAAAGGGAGAAGGTGACAGCACCACTAGTGCCTAGGGGCAGCAAAATCCTAAATCCATCACTGCTTATACTGATGTAGTTTCAGAAGTCAGTTGCCAGAGCTTGATCCTTCCAGTCCTCATATTCTGGCTCCACTTCTGATTCCTGAAGACTTCAACTTCATCAGAATCTACATCCAGTACTCCTGTTGTACTCTTTCCTTTCCTCCTGGATTTCTGGTTAGTGCCTGCTCCTAGTTCTGTGTCCAACCTCTTGTTTCTTAGCCATATTGGGCTACCCTTGTTTCTCGCTGACCGGAAGGTTCAACCTAAAGGGAAGATGACTGGAGTAGGCAGAAGTACAGCTACCAACAGTGGCTGGGATTAGACTCTCCTGGGACTAGGTCACCTATTTCTGGGACAACCCACAGACTAAAAATGTTACAGTTTTGAACAGTTAAACCTGTTCCAGGTGTGGGCATGTTTTCTGATATCTCCACCACCAAGGATCATCTAGATCCAAAGGATTCAGAGGATGAGCTACACTGACTGAAACATCTGGAACTGGAGGAATGCAGCTTATTCCTTTGCCTATGCTTTTGTTTGACATTTAGTGCCTCATGCAAGCTATCAACATGAAATTATCTATAATTCAACCTATGTCACCATTGTTGGACATAAGTCACTTATGTTTCCCACCTGCACATCCAATTCCCTTGTCTGCTGCCTTCTCTGTGGAATGAACTGATAGGTCCACTGGGGGCCTATGTGGAACACCCTCTCGTGGCATCCCAAATCAGGACCTGTGCAGACCCTGCCCTTGTTTGCCTGTGCAGGGCAATATCCACTTGCTTAACTCTGACTGTTGCACCTACATCCAGGAATGTTGTCACTGCTAACACCAAACTAGCCTTTCAAATGGCCAATCATGTGAGGAAGGGCCTTGAAGAATAAAAGGCTCATGGCACTTCCAAAGGTTCAACCATGTAATGAAGAACCTTGAGAAATCACAAGGCTCATGGTGTTGGGCCCACTAAAGATCCATGGGGGCTATATAGGGGAACTGGCCTCGATAAACCTCCAAGCAAAGGCCTGCTGGGTAATGGTCCAAGCTAGATCCATGAGGAGGAGGGCATGCACTGGAGGGTTGCCTCATGTGTACACTAGCTGCATAATGGGAGGGTACACCTCATTCAATGATGGTCGCAAAGCTATAAGCATAAAGCCATCAGCATGTTGCCTGGCAGTAACTGGCAAACTTGAGCCTAGGCCCCTTTCCCACCTCTGCTAGAGTTCACACCTGGCTGCCCTGTTCCCCCACCCCTCATATCCACACAGCTACCTTCATTACTGAGTCCATTCCTCCAGTGGCCTGGATCTGCAGGGGCACAGGATTCAGCCCTACTTCCTTCCCTGAAACCCCCATCCCTGCCCCGCTTACCTGTCTTACCAGAAGATGCAGGGGCAACCTGGACTTCTGGTTTCTGAATAGATAATCCTTGTCCCCCATCTGCTATAGCTTCAGCCTCCCTCCAACCAGATGAATGGCAGGCTGGGGCTCCTGGATTGGAAACATGGTGCATGGTTGTCTTCTTTCCTAAGCCTCTGCCTTGCTGTCAACATAGATTACTATTTAGGGAGTCAAACAACGAAGGGATAAGGTCTCAGTCCTCACAGAACTGAAGCTGTGGAAGTGGTATGAAGGAAGGAAGGAAAAAAGGAACCAGAATCCAGCTGTGCATCTTTAAATCCCCATACTACCCAGATGAGTTCCCCACCACAACCCAATTCCAACTTTTAACTGGCCAATGATTAGCTTTATCCTTTCTGGGGGCAGAAAAGGCGGGGCGGCTCCCTTCTTCTGTCCTGATATGCTTGTTAGCTCGTAGTCACAGGGGTAGAGGAGGGAGATGGAGAGCCTGGGATAATGGAAAAAGGATGGAGGAGGGCACTGATGTCATAAGGCCGCAAGGGGCAGTGTCATCAGAAGCTATGCCTGTCCATTGCATTGATTAGCTTTTTACCTCTTCCATATTTCTAGGACTTAGGCGCAAGAGTGCATATATCCAGTAAATGCAGCTTTTGGAAGCTCTAATAAAGGCATATAATAAACATCATTAATTCAAGATTACTGGTCTGTGATTTAGTTTTCTTTCAGATGTAAAACAATTTTAAGGATTGCTCAAGGTAATAACTTGTTTTATGACTTAATTGTGATGGTACAGAAAATTATATTAAAACAACAACAATGTTGTCATCTTATTAAGCATTGCCCATTTTTTGCAATTTAAATATTTACATAATGCATTCAGTACCTTTGCATATTTTATATCAACAAAGAACATTATTTATACATTAATAATATCTTTTATTTCTACACAGTTTGTTTAATAAATGAGTGGAAGCTAGAAGCAATATTTACTTTTTTCATTATTTTTAATAAATATTTATTTTAAATAATATATGTATAAGTTTACTTTGTTTGTGCTTTGAATATTGTATTTTCCCATGAAAAGCAGGATAGAACAGTATTTAAACCATATACGGCCAGTCATTTCATTAGGTGACATTTATATGATTATATTATGTTTTTGATATGATTTTGACTATAAAGAAGTACAATAACTCATAAGTATATTTTCCTCATATGTGGAAGCTGAGTTTATTGTCAATTATTTTACTTGTATATAAATTATTTTCACTTTTTTTATTTTGCAAAATGCATAAAATGATATATGATGCAGTTCATTTTTCAAAAGAACCACAGTATCAGGTTAAATGCATTGTACCTCATTTATCTTGCAATGTGTTGACAATGTGTCTACAGTATCGCATTGAATGGGATTTTATGAGTCTTGCATGGAGTGCAGAGACACATGGCCATATATTCTAAAAGAGGGCACGACTGATGCAAAACAGGCAATGAATTACCCTACTTCTTGATTTTTTAGTACAAAATGGCATTTACAGCATTAAAAATTGAAAAATTGAGTTTAGGGAGAAAAGAAGCAGAGGCAGGGACATCCACAGAAGGAGATTCAGGGACAGAAACTCAGAAAATCATTGTTGCAAGGAAAGGGGGAGAAGCAGGGAATCTCAGATTGGATAGAAGGGATATTTGAGACTCCGAAATGAGGGCATATGGGGCTCCAAGATTTGGTGGGTGGGTAGGGAAGGAGGAGGAAATGGGGGCATAGGGGACCCATACATTTCTCAAATTTGGAGGGATGAAGTGGGGACTCTCAGATTGGGTAGGGTGACAACACGGACTGAATGAAGAAGGAAGGTGGAGATGTATAAGAAGAATAAGAATAGGACTCCTAGATGTGGTGGATGGGTAGGAGGAGGAACAGAGAGCAAGACTTTGCAAATTGTGTAATGAGAGGGGGGTGGAGGTTAGGTGTGAATAAGTAGTATAATCTAGGTATAGGGAGGACAGAATGTGATGAAAGGGGAACATCAATGTCAAAGTCATATGTAATGAGGAGAGATAAGACATGCAAATGGACAGGTGACCCTGGAAAAGGACATAGGAGAAGACAGAGGAAGGAGAAAGAAACAGGGACAACATGATTAGAAACTAAAAAGGTGCAGACAAGAAAGGTAGCAAACAGCATTTTATTTTCAGTCTGGTCATTGGAATATATCAATTTTGAGGATATGCAATTCTGATATCATGAAAAATGTGCTCAGTACAGGAAGAAATGCATTTCTGTTTCTGTTTCTCTAAAATTGCACTGAATGAAGAGACCAGCTTCTAGAAATTTCCATTTGTTTTTCTCTCCATTTCTGATTTTAAATTTAAAGAATCACCTCAACTAAAAGATTCCAAATAAACCCCATAAACTGAAAAGTAAGTTGTTAATGCAAACAAAAAGCACACATTGAAATGTCTGTATGCCAATGCCAGAAGTCTAAGAAATAAGATGGGAGAGTTAGTGAATGATGCGATAGACATAATTGGCCTCTCAGAAACCTGGTGTAAGGAGGATAACCAATGGGACAGTGATATATCAGGGTACAAATTATATCACAATGATAGGGAGCATCAATTTGGTGGTGGGGGGGATAGTGCTTTGTGACTAGGAGGGCATAGAATTAAACAGAATAGAGATCATACAAGAGACTACATGCAGGGTAGAATCTAAGGGCCAGATTTTAAGTGATACACATGGGCATAAATTTGTGCGTGCACAAATGTACGCCCGATTTTATAACATGCACGCGCAGCCACGCACATGTTATAACATCCGAGGTCGGCACGCGCCGAGCCCTAGGGGAGCCCCAAAGGCTTTTCCCATTCCCTCCCCCACCTACCTTTCCCTCCCTTCTCCTACCTAACCCACCCCTCAGCCCTACCTAACCCCCCCCTCACCAATGTTTTACAATTTGTGCCTGCCTCTGTGCAGGCGTAGGTTGCGCGCGCTGGCCAAGTGCCGGCACGTGATCCCCCACCCTAGCAGCCCTATGAAGGCCTCTGGCCATGCCCCCGCCCCGGACCATCCACACTCCACCTCTTTTTTCAAGCCCCAGGACATACACGCGTCCCAGGGCTTGTGCGTGTCACCGGGCCTATGCAAAATAGGCTCGGCATGCGTAACTCCCCTACACAGATAAATCCCGCTGGATTTACACGCATAGGGCTTTTAAAAACTGCCCCTATATGGGTAGAAATCTTGTGTATGTTGGATAAAGTATAGTGGTAGGAGTATACTACCATCCAGCTGGCCAAAATGAGACGAATGATGAAATGCTAAGAAAAATCAAGGATGCTAACTGTAGTTATAATGGGAAATTTCAATTACCACAACATTGACTGGGTAATTGTAACATCAGGACATACTAGAGATGTAAAGTTCCTGGATGGAATAAATGACTGCTTCATGGAGCAATTGGTTCAGGAACCAATGAGAGATGGAGCTATTTTAGATCTAACTCTTAGTGGAATGCAGGATTTGGTGAGAGAGGTAATGGTGGAGGGGCCACTTGGCAATAGTGATCCTAACATCATAAAATTTGAACTAATGACTGGAAGGGGGACAATATGTAAAGCTACAGCTCTAACACAAAATTTTCAAAAGGGAAATGTTGATAAAATAAGGAAAATAGAAAAAAAACCTGATAGGTGTAGCTGCAAAGGTTAAACATTTAAAAAAGGTGCAGACATTGTTAAAAAATACCATCTTAGAAGCACAGTTCAGATATATTCCACACATTTAGGTGGAAGGAAGACCAAACAGGTACCGACATGGTTAAAAGGTTAGGTGAAAGAGGCTATTTTAGCCAAGAAAAATCCTTCAAAAATTGAAAGATGGATCCAGCTGAAGAAACAGGAAAAAGCATAAGCATTGTCTAATTAAGTGTAAAAGATTGATAAGATGACTATGAGAAAATTTGAAAAGATATTTATCATAGAGGCAAAAACACATAATAGAAACTCTAAAAACATATATCTGAAGCAGGAAACCTGCAAGGGAATCGGTTGGATTGAGGGGTTAAAGAGACTCTTAGTGAAGATAAAGTCATCATGGAAAGGCTAAATTAATTATTTTCTTTTGTGTTTACTAATGAGGATGTTGGGGAGATACCGGTTCCAGAGATGGTTTTCAAGAGTGATGAGTCAGATGAACTGAATCAAATCACTGAACCTGAAAGATGTAGTAGGCCAGATTGACAAACTAGAGTAGCAAATCACCTGGACTGGATGGAATGCATCCCAGGGTTCTAAAAGAACTAAAAAATGAAATTTCAGATCTGCAAGTAAAAATTTGTAACCTATCATTAAAATTGTCCATTGTACCTGAAGACTGCATAGTGGCCAATGCAACCCCAATATTTAAAAAGGGTTCCAGGGGGTGATCTAGGAAACTATAGACTGGTGAGTGTGATGTCATTGTCAGGAAAAATAGTGGAAACTATTCTAAAGATCAAAATCACAGAACATATAGAAACATACCATTTAATGAAACACAGCCAGCATGGATTTACCCAAGGAGACGTACATTTTTTTAAGGGATTAATAAACATAGATTCGAAGAACTGGTAGATGTAGGTTATTTTGATTTTCAGAAGGCATTTGACAATGTCCCTCATGAGAGGCTTCTAAGAAAACTAAAATGTCATTGGATAGGAGGTGATTTCCTTTTGTGGATTGCAAACTGGTTAAAAGACAGGAAACAGAGAGTAGGATTAAATGGTCAGTTTTTGCAATGAAAAAGGTAAACATTGGAGTGCCTCAGGGATCTGTACTTAGACCAGTGCTTCTCAATATATTTATAAATGATCTGGAAAAGGATATGTGAGGTGACAAAACTTTGCAGATGACACAAAATTATTCAGAGTAATTAAATCACGTGCGAGATGTGATAAATTGCAGGAGGTCCTTGCAAGACTGGAAGATTGGGCATCCAAATGGCAGATGAAATTTAATGTGGACAAGGGCAAGGTGATGGATATAGGGAAAAATAACCCTGTATTAGGAGCTATCACCCAGGGTAAAGATCTATGCATCATAGTGGATAATACATTGAAATTGTCTGTTCATTGTGCTGCAATGTTCAAAAAGAGACTGCACCTTGAGTACAGTGTGCACAATTCTGGTCGCCACATCTCAAAACAGATATAGTTACACTGGAATAGGTACAGAAAAGAGTGACCAAAATGATAAGGGGAATGGAACAGCTCCCCTATGAGGAAAGGCTAAAGAGGTTAGGGCTGTTCAGCTTGGAGAGGAGATGGCTGAGCGGTAATATAGTAGAGGTTTATATAATCATGAGAGGTCTAGAACGGACAAATGTGAATTGGTTATTTATTCTTTCGGTTAATAGAAGAACTAGGAGGCACTCCATGAAGTTAGCAAGCAGCACATTTACAACAAATCAGAGAAAATTCTTTTCTACTCAATGCTCTATTAAGCTCTGGAATTTGTTGCCAGGGGATGTGGTTAGGGGCAGTTATTGTAGCTGGGTTTTAAAACAGGTTTGGATAAATTCCTGGAGGAAAAGTTCATTCACTACTATTAATCAAGTTGATTTAGGGAATAGCTACTGCTATTACTGGCACAGGATCTTTTTAATGTTTGGGTACTTGCCAGGTACTTTTAACCTGATTGGCCACTGTTGGAAACAGGTTGCTAGGCTTGATTGACCCTTGGTATGACCTAGTATGGCAACGTCTTATGTTCATCTGTAAGAATAATATGCCATACATCAAAATGGTGCCAGCCTTTGATCAGCCATCATCATTTTGGGAAACTGCAGCCGCTTGGCCTGAGTGACTGGAGATTGCTTCTGTTCTGTCCCCTTTAAACTCATAATAGGATAAGAAGTGGTCCTGAAGGGCTGAGTTAAAGTCTGAGAGGGCCTGCAGAGGCTCATGGGAGGGAAGTGGGATGGAGAAGGTAAATCAGAGGAGGCTGTTTCAAATGAATTTATGAAAATGGCAGCACCTAAAATAACATTTTCTTCATTTTTCTTTTCTTTGATTCAAAAATAAAATATAAATGATGACATTTTATTTTACCTATTAGAGTTTTGTAGGTACACACACTAGGGGCCGGATTTTAAAAGGGTTACGCGCATAAGGTACGCGCGTAACCCTTTTAAAACCCCCCCTGCGCGCGCCGAGCCTAATTTGCATAGGCTCAGCGGCGCGCTCAAGCCCCGGGATGCGCGTAAGTCCCAGGGCTTGCCTGGGGGGCGTGTCGGGGCCGTGTCGGGAGTGATGCGGCATTTTCGGGGCGTGTCCGGGGGCGTGTTTACGGCTCGGGGGCATTTTGGGGGCGTGGCCGAGTGCCCCGACACAGCGGCCTATGTCGGGGCCTGCCGCGCCGGCGCACGTAAGTTGCTACTGCCCGGAGGCAGTAGTAACTTTTAAGATAAAGGTAGGGAGGGGGTTTAGATAGGGCTGGGGGGGTGGGGTAGGTAGGGGAAGGGAGGGGAAGGTGCGGGGGGGGTAAATGGAAACGGGCAGTGCACGCAGGGCTCAGCATGCGCAAGGTACACAAATGTGCACCCCCTTGCGTGTGCCGACCCCGAATTTTATATGCTACGCGCGTATCTTATAAAATCCGGCGTACTTTTGTTCACGCCTGGTGCGCGAACAAAAGTACGCGCGTGCACTCTTTTTTAAAATGTACCTCCCTGTGTCATAGTGGATAATACATCGAATTCTTCAGCTCAGTGTGCTATGGTGATCAAGAAAGCAAACAGAATGTTAGGAATTATTAGGAAGGGAATGGCAAATAAAATGGAGGATGTCATAATGTCTCTGTATCGCTCCATGGTGAGACCACACCTTGAATACTGTGTACAATTCTGATCGCCACATCTCAAAAAAGATATAGTTGCCCTGGAGAAAGTGCAGAGAAGGGCAACCAAAATGATAAGTGGCATGGAACGGCTCCCCTATGAGGAAAGGCTGAAGTGGTTAGGGCTGTTTTTCAGTTTGGAGAAGAGACGACTGAGGGGGGATATGATAGAGGTCAACAAAATCATGAAAGGACTTGAACAGGTTAATGTAAATCAGTTATTTACTCTCTCAGATAATAAAAGGACTAGGGGGGCACTCCATGAAGTTACGAAGTAGCTCATTTAAAACAAACTGAAGAAAATTATTTTTCACTCAGTGCATATTTAAGTTCTGGAATTCAATGCCAGATAATGTATTTATGGCAGTTAGGGTAACTGGGTTTAAAAAAAATGTTTGGATAAGCTCCTAGAGGAAACATCCATAAACTGCTATTAATCAGTAAGGAATAGTAGCTTGAGATCTATTTAATGTTTACGTACATGTAGGTACCTGTGACTTCGATTGGCCACTGTTGGAAACAGAGTACTGTGCTTGATGGACCCTTGGTCTGACCCAATATGTGGTGCCTTTCTACAGAGCAGATGGTGCTCTTTTGG
The DNA here is from genome assembly GCF_901001135.1 of Rhinatrema bivittatum. Lineage (NCBI taxonomy): Eukaryota > Metazoa > Chordata > Amphibia > Gymnophiona > Rhinatrematidae > Rhinatrema > Rhinatrema bivittatum. The sequence goes on from NW_021821528.1 coordinate 23,707, forward strand.
TATACAGCTGAGGATAGCAAGAGGATGGGAATGAAGGACACCGGGATACGCTGCAGAGAGCAGCAGTTAGAACCCACAACCAGCAGTGGTACAATTGCAGCAGGGCTCCAAAAAAACAGAATGGGCATAACCTGCACAGAGCAACAGTTACAACCCATAGCATCAGTGGTGCACTTGAATGGGGATAACCCGAATGGCGATGCAGCAGTGCATCTAAACCAGCAGTGTTTTGATTTCACTTGGGCTGTGATTGGGACAGGAATGAAAGGAAGGTTGAGTAATCTCAGCTGAAAGGACTCAAGGTGGGAGTAGGGCTTGGATTTCGTTTGGGAATTTTATAGGCGCATCTACCAAAAGAGGATGAATCTCAATCGGGGAGACTGGATGGGCCATTTTTGTCTTTATCTCTCATTAAGGGGCGGATTTTCAGAGCCCTGCTCGCCGGGAAGCCTATTTTACATAGGCCTCCCGGCGCGCGCAGAGCCCCGGGACTCGCGTAAGTCCCGGGGTTCTCGGAGGGGGGCGTGTCGGGGGCGGGCCCGGTCATCGCGGCGTTTCGGGGGCGTGTCGGCAGCGTTTTGGGGGCGGGTACGGGGGCGTGGCTACAGCCCGGGGGCGTGGCCGCGCCCTCCGTACCCGCCCCCAGGTCGCGGCCCGGCACGCAGGAGGCCCGCTGGCGCGCGGGGATTTACGCCTCCCTCTGGGAGGCGTAAATCCCCCGACAAAGGTAAGGGGGGGTTTAGACAGGGCCGGGCAGGTGGGTTAGGTAGGGGAAGGGAGGGGAAGGTGAGGGGAGGGCAAAGGAAAGTTCCCTCCAAGGCCGCTCCGATTTCGGAGCGGCCTTGGAGGGAACGGGGGTAGGCAGCGGGGCTCGGCGCGTGCCGGCTATACAAAATTCATAGCCTTGCGCGCGCCGATCCAGGATTTTAGCGGATACGCGCAGCTCCGCGCGTATCTACTAAAATCCAGCGTACTTTTGTTTGCGCCTGGAGCGCAAACAAAAGTAGGCTATTCGCGCGCCTTTTAAAATCCGCCCCTAATTGTTTATGTTACTATACAAGTCATTTTCTCTTGGAATTTCACCAGCTCAAAAAGAAGATGAAAAGTCTGTGGGAACTTTATAAACCCTGAAAAATGTCAAAGGGAAACTCTACTCCATTTGAAGAATAGATGCAAAGTGGATACAAACTATCTTTGGACTTTGCGCCTAGGTGGGGGGGTTGTTTGAAAATGTTCCCCTTAATGAATATCTTTTGAAGGCTCTGAAAATCATCTTTCATGATTGATGGTATATGGCAAAATTATGAAGATAGTTGGCCTCGGGAATCCAAAAGCAGTAAATCCATGCCAAATTCTTCAATGTTTCATCAATAAAAATCATCAGCAATGTAATACCGAGACCATGGGTGGAGTTAGTAGTCCAGGTCAGAAATATCAACTTTTCAGTCCGTCCAAAAATAAACTTCTTACTTGCCTTGCAGTGCATTTGTTTAAAATGAGTACTTTTCAAATAGTAGGGGCTCTTTACCGAAACAAAAAAAATCTGAATTAAAAAAACAAAAAACAAAACCCAAAATGAAATTCAGCCAAAAAAAAAAAAAGGCCCCAAAAATTGAACCAAAAATATTTTGCCTGCATATATCCCTGTGATATTCTCCATGCTACATGTTGTGAAATACAATTCTGATTTATCAAGAAACATGTTAGCCGTCCAAGATCTACATAGGATGAGAGCAAACGCACAAACAGAAGTCAAGCATATCGAAATGTTTGAAGAAGAAAAAAAACCGAATAGAGTTGTGGGCTGAAAATGAAGATAACCACCCACGTAAAAGCCTGCCAGATGCCCTGTTTCTGCAACTGGAAAGAGCTTTTTACCCAGCGCGCTCTTCTACATTGCAATTTACGTTCTCTCGTCCCTGTGCTCTAGGTGCCTATCTCCCCATGCGTCTGTACCTCGGCAGGCCTCCTTCCTTGCAGAGTGGCTCTGCGTTTTCATTTTGGTTCTGGTACAGAATTCACCTAACATGATTCAATCTCATTTTCCCAGTGGTCCCATTAATATTTTAATTTAATCAGAATTTCAGGAACTTGTTTGCCATCCAGAGCAACTTGGTTACCTGTCAGCCTCCATCAGCTTGTCATATTAGAGGTGATTGTTCCCTGAATGTAATCTACTTTAAATGATTTCATTGGGTAGAGGTCTATAAATCATTTCAGAATGGGTCTGACAGATGAAGGCTTAGGTAAGTAAACAAATCAGGCTTGCTTTACTTTAGGCAGCAATGAATTTGGCTTTATCAACTTCTTATTGATTTTTGTACTCCAAAAGGTCAAAAAAAAATCTCTTTAACATAAAAACATTATTAATATAAGTACAGTATAACAACCATCAATAATTAAGATAAGTCGTAACATTCAATGATGAGGCTGGCTTTATCATTTCGCAGCCCGCATTTCAGTAAAAGCTGTTATGCAGGATGAAATGATGAATACATTTCCAAATGGTTTACTTTACCCTTTCCAATCAAAATAGAAATTAACTGGCTATTAAGCAGTCAGATGTCCCCTTGGACTTGGAGACTACTTTATGTGACTATACAGATGCAGCTAGTATGCTAATGTACACTCAGCTATGTTTGGAAACTCATATCTGGTCTCTATACACAACGCAGTTTAGGAATTAATTAGAGTACCTGGATCAGCATTGCCAGAAGGAAGCTCTAATAAAGTCACAGTATAGGAAGGGTAATTTTCAAAGACATTTTGATTGGCAAAATGTTGCTTTACCTGCAGAATAGCCTGCTATAAAATTGTCCACCCAATATGCAGGTAAACCATTGCATATATGTTCTGTTTGCACATACATTTACCCAGTGTTTCCAGAGGCAGGATTGGGGAGTAGGTTGTACTTATTTGTATACTTCTGCATTTTCAACGTTCAAAACTGCTCATGCTCACCCATGTATGCATGTATATAGGTGCATGGAAATTTACCACTGTATTTCATAACCTGCGTGCAAATGATATGTGCAGGTTGTAAAAACACATGTATAGAAAAACCATGAGCCGTCCGAGTTTGGACAAATCTGGAAAAGTAATGGTACTTATCTGGATAAGTTCTGATTTATGTGGCTAAGTAGCAACACATAACCAGATAAGTCTGAAAAGTGTTACTTGCCTGTCTAAAATTAGCACTTTTCCCATCTGGGTATGTATGATAGCCAGACAAGTCAGAAACAAAAGCGCCGTTTATCCAGATAAGTTCAAATGTTTCCATCTAAAATCAAGCTATACGGATAGCAATCCGGAGGTAATGGGGGGCAGGGGGGGCAAAGCGGAGGGCGGTCCTGCAATGGCTGGCAGCGATCGCCCCCCCTGCCCCCCGTTACCGCCGGATTCTCTAAGGTCTGCTATCCGTGTAGCTTGATTTTTGACCCCATGCCACTATTTAGATGGAAACATTTGAACTTATCTGGATAAATGGCGCTTTTGTTTCTGACTTGTCTGGCTGTCATGCATACCCAGATGGGAAAAGGGCTAATTAGACACCATAAAAGGTGTCGTTATTCGGGGCAAAACTGGCGGCGATAAGGAATCTTACCTTTTGCCGCCAGCGATGTGTCCACAGCACCGGCCCTGGTGCCGTCCCAACTCCTCCTCTACTGGGGCCAAGTCTGCCCCCGACTCCGCCCCGAGCTAGCTATCGCTCGCGAAAAGGGACTTTTCACGTGTGAAATGTCCCTTTTCGCGTGCAATAGCATTAGAGAATGACCCCCTTAGCCTGATAAAACTTATCTGGCTAATTTATAAGGGATATTCAGAGGCATGGTTATGATGCTGAATATCTGCGCATTTATCGTTACTTAGCTGGATAAGTTATACCTACTGTATGGCAGGTCTAACTTATCCGGTTACCAGATGAGAGTGAATAACATTACTTATCTGGTTAAGGTAACCGAATAAGTAGCACCGCCCTGATCTGCCTGCCGCATAGTGACTGCTGAACATAACATACTCAGTTGCCGCTAGATAGCCGGATAACTCCTACTTAGCCGGCTATCTAGTGCTAAATGCGCTTTGAATATCTGGCTCAAACGGGTTACTTAGTTGGATATGTAGGAATTTAACTGGATAAGTGTGCAAACCTGATACACCTGCATATCTGTACTTCAGATTTTAAGGGGATACGCAAATAGATTTTACACATGTTACTAAGATGCATTTACTCCACCAAGACAGCTTTGGTTATATTTTAAAAAGTTTTTTACTGTGAGATTTTGTCTCTATGGCCAACTTCTTTTCAAATTCTCTTTTAGCCTGTCTTATCAATGTCTTACATTGCACTTGCCAATCCATATGCTTTATCCTATTTTCTTCTGTTTGATCCTTCTTCCAATTTTTGAATGAATATCTTTTGGCTAAAATAGCCTCTTTCATCTCAACTTTTAACCATACCGGTAATCATTTTACCTTCCGTAATGTGTGGGATACATCTGGACTGTGCTTCTAGGATGGTATTTTTAAACGATGTCCATGCCTCTTGCACACTTTTTACCTTTGTAGCTGCACCATTCAGTTTTTTTCCTATTTTTCTTATTTTATCAAAGTTTCCCTTTTGAAAGTTTAGCACGAGAACCGTGGATTTGCTTACTGTCCCCCTTCCAGTCAATAATTCAATTTTGATCTTATTATGATCACTATAGCCAAGCAGCCCCACCACTGTTATCTCTCTCACCAAATCCTGTGCTTCACAGAGAATTAGATTTAAAATTGTTCCCTCTCATCAGTTCCTGAACCAATTGCTCCATAAAACTAATTTATCCATCCAGGAACTTTATCTCTCTAGCATGTCCCGATGATATATTTACCCAGTCAATATTGGGGTAATTGAAATCTCCCATTACTACTGCACTACCAATTTAGTTAGCTTTCCTAATTTCTCTCAGCATTTCACTGTCCATCTCATCATCTTGACCAGATGGACAGTAGTATACTCTTATCACTATATTCCCCAACACACAAGGGATTTCTACCCATAAAGATTCAATTGTGCATTTAGTCTCATGCAGGATGTTTCTCCTGTTGGACTCTATGCCATCCCGGACATAAAGCACCACACCGTCTCCCTGGTGCTTCCTCTGTAATTGCGATATAATTTGTACCCCGGTATAGCACTGTTCCATTGGTTATCCTCCTTCCACCATGTCTCTGAGATGCCAATTGTCTATGTCATCATTCACTGCTATACATTCTAATTCTCCCATCTTTAAAGATGGCACCAGCCAGCCAGTGCTCCTACCATGTGACAGGGGCGGCCAATGGCACGGATACCCTGTCATATGGTAAGGGCAAAGGGCCATCGGCGCCATCTTTATAAGTGGCAGCTGATGGCCTGAGAACGGGAGATCACTCCCGGGACCACCACTAGACCACCAGGTATGTTTTGGGGGGATCGGGAGGGTGGGGGAAGCTAAGGGGTCGTTTTTAAAGGGTCGGGTGGTTTTTTTTTTTTATCGGGCCATTGGCGCCATTTTTGAGTGGCAGCCAAAATGGCGCCGATGGACCGAGAGCGGGAGATCGGTCCCCGCGCCCCCACTGGACCACCAGGTACTCGTAAAAAGTTTTGGGGGGGTTCGGGAGGGTGGGGGAAGGTAAGAGATTTGTTTTATAGAGTTGGGGTGGGTTTAGGGGTTTTTTTGGTGTGCCGGTTTTCCCCGCCCTCCCCCTCCCCCGATTTACAATTTTTCACAATAAATCGGGGGAATTTCTATTGTATCGCGACTTAACGATTTTTGACGATTTAAAATATATCTGACGATTGTTTTAAATCATCAAAAAATGATTCACATCCCTAATACTCACATACATGCTGTTTTAGATGTGTCCATGCTTTTTTTTATGAGCATATCTTTTGAAAATTCACCTCTATGTGTGTAAAATTTCAAGAAAAATTTATGAGTAGATAATAGTAGGTAACTGTGTGCAGATAGATTTGGTGGGAAAATTTTCAAAGTGAACTCATACCTGCTATTAATTAATTTGACTTAAAAAATAGCCACTGCTATTATTAGCAATGGTAACATGGAATAGACTTAGTTTTTGGGTACTTGCCAGGTTCTTATGGCCTGGATTAGCCACTGTTGGAAACAGGATGCTGGGCTTGATGGACCCTTGGTCTGACCCAGTATGGCATGTTCTTATGTTCACATAAGTTTGCATTAAAAATTGGTGCAAATTAAAATTATGCAGGCTGTTATAAGACTACACCCATGGATCCCAAGCCGTTACCTAAGTTTTGTTTTTCACTTTATTCTGCTTTGGAGAACTGCGGTTCATAATTCATCGGGAAGAGGCAGATCAGTGGATAATCAGGACAGGCTGGGTGCCTACAGGAAAGAAGATCTCTACAGGTAGAAAGTACAAGAGAAGGAGATCCCATCTGGATTTCCACCCAAGGAATCAGGACAGGCTGGGTTAGTATGGGAAAGAAGATTTCTAAAGGTAGGATTCTTCCAGTTAAAAGGGAACCTTCTCTCTAGGATTCCATGGGACAGCTGCTGGGAGAGTTATGTGCATTTAATATCACCATGGGCTTGAGGTCAGATGTACACTCATCATTTTGAACAAATGGACTTGAATTTAAGTTTAGTAATCAGTAAACTTTATTTTAACACCCAGACCTAGTCCTGTCTAATTATTGCTACAACCTCTCACCTCATGAGAAGCACTCAAAGTACAGCATGCATATTGGTGACCTTCTTTCATCTTCTGGGCCATATGTGAGAGTTCCCCCCTCCCAAGGATTAAGAGTCAGCATGGGAGTGAATGGTTAGCTGGAGCAGTCCCAGAAGATATAAATAAGATTGTGTGCCCTTGGAACTTAATGCACCCCACCAAGAGTTGCAATTAGGAAAAACAATTCCTATTTTTTGCCAAAAGTTTGACAAAATATCTTTGACTTCATGTCTTTACTTCCTGCTGACATCTGCATTTATTTTATTTAGTACATTTCGTTCACCTGTTCATTATTAGACAAGTTACATGTTCAGATTGAATACCTCAAAACGTTTCATAAAACATAATAAATAAGCAATACAAATAAACATCTAATAAAAATGTAATTTGGGCTCTTATGGGTATTTCTAAAACACAATAAGCTTCTTCAGGGGCAAACTTGCACATATCACAATAAAAAGAATAATGTGACTGTTGTCTGAAAAAATATAGACAATATATTGTCAGTGATAAAATAAAAATTGTATTCATCTGTAACCAGAAATATCATTCTTTAAATAGACAACCATCGCATCTCGAACCATAAAACCATTCTGATTTTTTGCTTTGGCTTAATTCACTAAATATGCACCTGAAGTTTGTGGCAGATATACAGGAGCAAAGAATATCATTCTTAAACATCTGGATTGACAAAGCTTCAAAAGGTTTCTCGACTTCAATGTTTTGAAAGTCTGTTTGTTATAATTTATTTATTTATTTATTTATTTATTTATTTATGGTTTTTATATACCGGGAGTTCCTGTATACAATACATATCACTCCGGTTCACAATTTAACAGTAAAAACTACTGCCGGGTGGCAGTTTACATGGAACAATCTTGGAACAAATCAGAATATAATATTATATTATTATAATATATTATTATATTTCCGTAGTGCACATCTAAGAGCTCTTAAGGAGAATCTATCTGTAAGCCATTTTTTTTCGGCTCCAGAGCCTATGTTAATCACTTGGTGGATCTTCAGACTCAGACAAAATCAATGATGTCTCACTTTTTGGTGCGAGGTTATCTGAAATCTTGTGTACACAAAACCTATTTGTGATCCAAATTTAGTCAATGTGAATGGTTATGTCTTCCATTACAAAGTGATACGTCACTTGTGTTTTACAGTTCTCTCCCAGATTGCAGGAAGTATGTTCCTCAAACATGCGGAATTGGAGGGTTCTACAAATACATGAGATCTTTAGGGAACTTCCTCGAATTGCATTTACTGAGGGTAATGATTTATATGATATTTTGGTGCTCTCTGATTTTTCCAGGAATCAAGGGACAGAACTGACAAACACAACTGGTTTCCACTGACCACATGGGAATTGTTCTATTTGTTCTATATCTATGAATATTAACTCTATTTTGTTCCTTCTGTGGGGTTAATAGTTTTTTAAAAATGTGACAACATGCCTCTCCTAGAGGGTTATCTACATCATTCAATATTTATGTGGATAAGATAAAGTGCATGGTGAAAACCAGGATAGAACATTGTTCAAGCTTGCCCCTTCACCATGAAAATGCACCCTTAGTTTCACATTGTATAGAATTATTTCACTCTTGAAAATCTTCATTTTTGTGTTATTGATCAACTTTTTCCAGAATGGTGAGGGGGCAATCCTATGTTTACTATGTTTGGAACAACATTGCATTTACAAATTAAGAACAATAACGCCAGGGGAACTCAATTGTGAACTAGATTTCAGTATGTTTCTAGGTTAGTTCCTGAAAATCAACTCTTTATTTTTTGAAGGAGGATTTCTTACTGTCATGGATTGACATCATTACGCTGTTTGAGATGCAATGTTCATCTATTCTGAGAATGGCAATTCTGGCTACAGGAGGATTTCCTACTGTCATGGACTGACATAATTTCACTGGTAGATGCAATCAGCCGTATGCCATCAATAGCCTTCAATTCGCTGACATGTTGATGTCATCATTAGCACCGAGGGTTTGATATTTAATGAAAAAATGCTTTGCCTTCAGTACTGTAAGCAGGTTTAGAGGTGCAGGAATCTGTCTGCTACAAGACACTGCCAGCTGCCCTCCTACCTTACTTGCGATCCTAAGTCAGGAAAATACATCATGTATTCTCCTCAGAAATAGAGTTTTATTTATCAGATTTGGCAGGATATAGCATTCAGAAACTAACAACAATTCCTATTTCTAACCTCCTGGCTACTAAGCACCAGTTTTTCCTTACGAAAGTTATGTATCCTGGGTGGTAACAGACATGCCATAAACTTTAGCTTGCTTAATATATTAACACTTATGGCTACCTTACTTACCCTTGGTCTGGGCTTCAGGCGAAATCTCTGTTCACCTCTGAAGTAGGCTCCGACTGGAGAGCTGGAGAATGTGGGCAGGGGAGAGGCTTGCTTCCTGGGCTTGGTACTGGCACAGCGGGCAGGCTGTGTGGGAAGGAGACTTGCTTCTGGCTCTGGTACTTTTCGGTTGTCTGGGCTTGCTCTTGCCCCTCATCAGCTCAGACCATCCTACTCTCCACACCTGAGCAGGTACATCATCTCTCTGGTCTCTGGGCCACACCCAGGCTTCTCCCTTCAATAGCAGGGAGTGCTTGTCTGTTTCTGACCAGCCTTTTGCTTGCAGGGATGCTCAGGATTCACTCTCTGGGTTTTCTCCCCTGGTTTGTGCTCTCTTTCTCTCTGTCTTTTATTGTATCCCTTTCTTTTTCAGGGGTCCTTCACTTTCCTTTCTCATCCTTTTTGTTTCAGGGTCACTCCCCCCCCCCCCCCCCCCCCCGGGGAGTCCGTTGCTTCCCAGCTGATGAATATGCATAATCTCATGCATAACCTCATGGTGGGTGGAGGGTCTTTTTCTGCATTGCAGGTCTTTTCCCCCTTCCACATTACTTCGAGGGGTCATTCCACATCTGTCTTGCCAGTATCATCATTTTTCTCTGACCTATGGACTCACCTTGACTCATCCCTGACACTTGCTAAGGAGCTTAAATCATTGCCTCTCTGTCTGCTTTGATCCTATTGACACAGGAACATGCAAACAGGCAGATCTGATAGGATATCCTTCAGTATAACGGGACAAAAGCTCTTCATTTTCTACTGAGGCAGTGCAGTTTTAAAGTTCCTCTGGATAAAAGGTTTTCTTCTTTCTTGCTGTGATAGTGTCTGGGCTTGTCACCACACTGTCCTGTAAGGTTCTTGGCTATTATGATTCATAATTGGTGAATCAGGGGTAAAACATGAGATATCTCCCTACATTTATTTATTTATGTATTTATTTATTTCTTTTATATACCGACATTCGATCGAAATATCACATCGGTTTACAGGAAACTGAGAGATAGGGCGGAGTCCGCCCTATTTTACATTGTGACATGGAATAATATAACTATATTACATTATAACACGGTAACAGTATAACAAGGTAGATTATAACTATATTACAATATAACATGGTACTATTATATCATGGAAGCAATGTTTACAATAACATGGTAATCATTCAGTTATGACTTAAATAACAGGAGGGATTAAAAGATTGGGGCGGTGGGGTGAGGGTTAGGGGGGGGATTAGGGTGTGAGGGTTAGGGGGGGGGGATAGTGGAATGAGCAATCAATGGATCTTATCTCGCTTAAGCCTAACTTTTGCTACTATGCAGGCCTCAGCTATATGACATGTATGATCAATAATGATGACATCATCAACATGAGGTAGGAATAATGGAACAATAATAATAGTCATAGTGCTTATAAGGAATCATAACAGTAATAATGATCTTCTTAGTGTTTGGGTAATTGCCAGGTTCTTTTGGCCTGGTTTTGGCCTCTGTTGGAAACAGGATGCTGGGCTTGATGGACCCTTGGTCTGACCCAGCATGGCAATTTCTTACGTTCTTATGTTCTTATAGAATGAGAATAGTGTAATGATATAATAGATAGGATAATAGTGAATAAAATCATTATAATGAGGAAAGGCAAAAAGTATAATGAAAACATTTTATGAATAATAGTAATACAAAATGTATGAGAGTGATAAGAAATAAAGAAATAATGTAGTTCTCATGTGGTGTATGCTGTAGAAATATGAGGTAGGGACATCATCTCAGATGTGCCAACCTCCTTTTCCTAGTCTGGAAAGTGACCAGATATGATCACTGATTATCTGGTACTTCATACGGTTCCAGTGATGGGACTGTGGGAAGTTTTGCAAGCACACAGCTTTACAGAGACCTTTCCCATGTATGTCTCATTACTCTTCTAAAGAGGGCGATTGAAAATATCAGGTAGGCTGCAGTCACCATGGCTAGGGCAGGTAAGGCAGCTAGTTCCCTTTTTGTTTTTCGGGATACCTTTTTGGGATGCAATAACTCTTTTGAAATGTATTGATTGATTTAGTCAAATCATTTTGCTTTGTTTGTTTTCTTTTGATTTCTTTCACTTTGCCCAAATACATGAAAGGAAAGAAAATTCCTAGGGCCCCTTCCCAATCCTTTTCTTCTGCCCGCCATTTTAAAAAAGCAGTATTCAGTGCCTCCTTCCCATCCTCCCATTTTTTTTTTAAACGTCTGTGGAGTCCCAGACCCTCCCGCTGCCTCCACCCAATCTTTGTAAATGAAGGTGGCTCCAGGCCCCTGGGCATCCCTCTCCCACCCCTGATCTCTACTCCAACAACCTCTGCAGGAGTCGTGCCAAGCCAGAAGTAGGAATCTCCACTTGGCATCTAGGGCTGGTCTACTAATGTTATGATAGAGTCTGCACAGTTTTAATTGTAAGGTCCTCAGATGTCTTGAAAAATTAGGGGTAGATTTTCAAACTTGCGTGAGCGCATCCATGTGCGCGCACTACCCAGCATGCATACATGGACATGCAATTTTATAACATGCGGGTGGAGGCATGCACATGTTATAAAATTGGGGGTCGGCACGCGCAACAGGGTGCACAATTCTGCACCTTGCGCACACCGAGCCCGTGCCGAGCCGCGCTGCCTTCCCCCATTCCCTCCCCGGCTGCTCCAAAATCGGAGTGGCCTCGAAGGGAACTTCCCTACCCCTCACCCCACCTTCCCTTCCCTTCCCCTACCTCCCCCACTCTTTCCCCCCTACCTTTTTCTTTGTTTTTCTTCTGTTCTAAAACTTACTTCAGCCCTGGGGCTGAAGTAAGTTGCGCGCGCCAGCCTACTGTCAGCACGCGATCGCTGGCACAGCGGCAAATAGCCACTGTGCCGAGAGCCTCTGACCCCGCCCTGCCCCCCCACACCTCAAGCCCCTCCGGATTTATGTGCGTAACCTTTTGAAAATCCAGCCCTTAATTATTATTCCTAAACAAATAAGACACAATTGAGTCCTTTTTATTAAACAGATTGAGGCTGAGAATGTAGAACAAATAGACATCACATTTCACTCTTCCTGTGACTGTTCCAACAAAGTGATTTCCACTGCATATGTTTGTGAGTAGGTGGTTGGTATGGAAAGCAAATGCTAAGGCTACAGGGCAAAATGATAGGTATAAATTATCTGAGAACACAAGTATCAGCAATTTGACTTTTTATAAACCTGTAACAATGCCCCCAGAGAGATGAGTGTGAATTTCTGTAGATCATTTCATTTCATGGCTTTGGAATTAAGTAAAGGCTGCAGCTCCAGGACTTGACTTTCCCTGTTCATAAATAAGGTTCTACTTTTAATGTCTGAAATATTGTTTTCATGTTTGAAATATGTATTTTCTAATGCTGTTTGAGAAATCTTTAAAGCATAATAGTTGAGTATTGTTGGCATAAAGTTTAATTTGTCATGCTTGAAAAAACACTGTGCATCTTTGGTGTTGAAGTCACAACCCTTTGATAAAGGTTATGTGTTTCAAAGCCACACTTTGCTGTAATCTGATTCAGATTGTTTATTAGTTGATCATGAGTGACAGGATTACAGAACTAAGATTTTCTCGAGATGTAGGTAATTTGTTCCAAAATAAAATGAAAAATTTCTGCATCCCCCTTCCTGCCACACACACAGAGACAGACAGACAGACAGACAGACAGACAGACACACACACACACACACACACACACGCACACACGAGGAGACCTTTTTCTGATTCCATTAATTGTTTGGCAATGGCCTCTGCTGTTATACTATGGTAGGTTGAGCAGAACTTTGCATTGTGCTCTTCAGTTCATTGTTTATTATATGTTGTCTTAAGAATTTTATGCCTAGGGTAAAGAGAGATTTTTTTTTAACACAGAGTACTCGAAAAACAGAACCCTGTCCAAAACAATAATCAATAGAAACAAAAGATTTGGAAACGAATAGGTAGGGATAGAAGTGTGCCAGTTATGCTTTATATTTATATATATATATATATATATTTATTTATTTAATGTTTTTTGGGGGGGTTTTTTGCCAAATTATATTAACATATATAGTTTCACTTTTCTTTTGCCCATTTAGGAATGTTATTAATTACCTGCCCTTGGTTTTAAGATTTGATTAAAGAAGAATGCTAGAAAATCTTGCATCACTGCTGGCGTACGTCACGTCAGAAAGTTCGCTTTTCAATTTTGCACATGATTCTAAGTATTCACCTTAAATGGCTTCTTTAGCTCCTCCGGCTTTTGTTGTTCCATAGACAGACAGGAGATCAAACTACAGTGTTTTCATCTAAAACTGATTCCAGTGGTTTTCCTGACATACTGTTATATTGTGAATTAGTCATCAAATATGAGGTGGACAAGACTGATATTTGTTGGCTATGTTTAAAGTTTATCTGTTGCTGTTATACTATGTATTGTTAAGAAATGTATATCAAAATACAGATATGGTAATATAATGAATTAATAGTACGATGTTACAAAGCAAGAAATTCTAGTTTCACAGTCTGGAAGAGAAAAAAAATGTGATACCAGGAGTGTCTGGAATTAAAATACCCTTTCAGCTTATGACTATAAGATTCAGGTCAACCATATAGATGATGACTGAAGTTTCCAAGCATGCATTCAGTGATGTTCTAACCAAATTTTACCTCTTTTTAATGGTTTGTGAATCAGGGTTATGGATAGATTTTCAAAACTTACGCAGCACATCCATGTGCATGCGCTACCCAGCGCGCACACATATCCGCGCATTTTTTTTAAATGCCGGGTTGCTGCGCGCAAGGGGGGGGGGTATAGTTTAGCAAATACGTGTGGCGATGCATCGGGGCCTTCCCCAGTTCCCTCCCAGTCCGCTCCAATTAAGGAGCGGACTGGGAGGGAACTTCCCAACTCCCTACCCTAACCTTTCTTCCCCTATCCTGCCCTCCCCTTATCCCTATCCTAACTAGCCCGAATTTTTCTATTTTACCTTTTGCTCCTGCCAAGGAGCAGGAGCAAGTTGCGCATGCTGGCACCTTGCCGGCGAGCGATCCCCTGGCAGAGCGGCAAATGGCCACTGTGCGGGGTGCCTCTAGCCCCGCCCGCCCAGGAGCACCCCGCCCTGCCCCCCTGGACCGCCCCATTTTCAAAACCTGGGACTTACACGTGTCCCGGGGTTTACGCATGTGACCGTGCGGTTTGAAAATTGGCTCGGCGCATGCGAGGCTCGGCCACAGGTGTAAACCCCGGGATTTACGCACGCCAGGGCTTGAAAATCTGCCCCTTAGTGTATTTGTATAGCGAATGTTGTTCCTGCTCCCCTACCAAATGATAATCATGGGGTAATCTATAGTATATTTACAAATGTTAGTGCAGAATGCAGAAAATCAGTAAGACTAAATATGATGGAGGGAAGAACAACGCATTGAAAGGAAGACCTTTGTTAAAAATTAGATTGAAGTTTGCAAAATGGCTTTCATGAAGGTTCCAGCTGCTTCTCCCTCTCCAACAGATAGATCTCTCAACTTTTATACCTACATTTTTTATCTGCTTTCCTAACTTCTTACTTTCCTACTGAATTGGAAGTTATAAGAAGTCTTACAAAAAATCGAGTTGAGCTGGCGAAAGGAGGCAGGGCAATTTCAAAAGATTCACATGCATGAGGAAAGGAATTTTCAAGTTTTAGAAGCTTCCACTTTTAAATAATCATTAGTATTATAAAGATCTAACCTCATAACTACTTTGCTTTATTTTAATTTTATTTTGGAAGGCTAAAATATTACTCACTTTACCTCAATACAGCAACAGCTGGAATTGGGCAGGGGAAACACATTGAGCATGCTCCTGCTGTGTGGTCAACTCAAAGGCAACAAGTTCAAAACCTTTGTCCACATGTCTGTCAGCACACTGACTAATTTAAATGTTATCCAAATCACATACAAGTAAAAGGGACATTCTAAGAATGCAAAATCCTAAGAGCACCTACAAAATCAGAATCAGCACTATGATATCTGCAAACTTGAAGAGAGAGAGAAAACCAATCATTGAGAAGGGAAGCAATTGGGAAAGGAACATCTTTCATTGATAATTGTGGTCAGAGTCATAAAAGCTATGGGGCAGATTTTAAAAGGTACACGCGCGGCGTACATTTGTGCGCGCTACCTGGCGCGCACAAATGTATGCCAGATTTTATAACATGTGCGCAGCCGCGCGCATGTTATAAAATCAGGGGTCGGTGCGCGCAAGGGGGTGCACACTAGGGCACCTTGCGCATGCCAAGCCCTTGGGGAGACGAGCTGGCTTCCCCTGTTCCCTACGAGGCCGCTCCGAAATCGGAATCCAAAATCGGAGCGGCCTCGGAGGGAACTTTCCTTCCCCCCCCACCTTCCCCCCTCCCTTCCCCTACCTGTTCCGCCCCCCAGCCCGAAAAAAAACCCCCTACCTTTGTCTCACAAGTTACGCCTGTCAACTGCTGGCGCGCGATCCCCGGGCCAGGGGCCTTGCAGAGGCCTTTGGCCACCCCCCCCCCCCACACCCCTGGACCGCCCCACCCCCGGACCACCCATTTTTTCAATCCCCGGGACTTACATGCGTTCCGGGGCTTTACGCGCGCCACTGGGCCTTTTGAAAATAGGCCCGGCGCGCGTAACCCTTTGAAAATCTTCCCCTATGACATTTGTAAATGACTAATTAATAAGCATATTACAAAAAAGACAGGTAGCAAGCAGTACACATAAAAAATATACTGAAAATAGATTTGATTAGAAACCAGCTAGATCTTAGTGAAAGAACAAGATGTCTGAGGGCTGATGATGATGATTAATATGTAATATTTAAGTGAACCTATGTTTATGGACATATCTAGGGGCAAAGTGGAATATATTAGTAAAGCATCTATGGTAGCATCACCTCTTAAATGTTATTTTATTTTCAGATCCTGGAGAATATTTTACTTTTTGCCAAGACAGTTGCTATTTTATTTACTTCTACTATCAATGTTCCAGACAACAAAATGTATTTGGGTGAATTAAGTCCTTTGTGATCAGAAGCCTCCATGGATGTAGAACATTAAGGAATTTGATGTTTTCCAGAAGATATAAAATTCAGTTGTATGCATAGCCAAATATAATATATTTTATTTCCACATTCCTTCCATATATACCCAAAGATCTTTGTATAAGATATTTACTCAGGGGCCCATGCATTTAACCTTATCATTAATGCTAAGGCTTTTTAACATGCAGAAATATACTATGCTATGCTCTAACGGGTAGATTTTATAAATTTACGCGAGCGCGTAGTTTTGTTCACGCACCAGGCGCAAACAAAAGTACGCTGGATTTTATAAGATACGTGCGTAGCCGCGCGTATCTTATAAAATCCGGGATCGGCGCGCGCAAGGGGGTGCACATTTGTGCAACTTGCGCGCGCCGAAACCGGCGCGCGCTGCCTGTTCCCTCCGAGGCGCGCAAGTTGCACAAATGTGCACCCCCTTCTGCGCGCCTACCCCGGATTTTATGATATGCGCGGCTACGCACGTATCTTATAAAATCCAGCGTACTTTTCTTTGCGCCTGGTGCACGAACAAAACTACGTGCTCGCGTAAATTTATAAAATTTACCCGTTAGAGCATAGCATAGTATATTTCTGCATGTTAAAAATCCAGCAGAGGGAACTTTCTTTCCACCACCCCCTCCCGCACCTTCCCCTCCCTTCCCCTACCTAACCTATCCCCCCGGCCCTATCTAAACCCCCCCTACCTTTGTTGGCAGATTTACGCCTGCCGAAAGCAGGTGTAAATCTGCGCGTGCCAGTAGGCTGCTGGTGCGCCATCACCCGACCCGGGGGCTGTTCTGGAAGCCTCGACCACACCCCCGGTCCCGCCCCAAACCGCCCCTGACCCCGGACACGCCCCCGGACATGCCCACTCCCCACCCCTTTTACGATGCCCCGGGACTTACGCGCATCCCGGGGCTATGCGTGCGCCGGCGGCCTATGCAAAATAGGCATGCCGGCGCGTGAGTGCCCTGCAGGCATAAATCCAGCCGGATTTACGCGCGCAGGGCTTTTAAAATCCGGCCCTAGGGCAGTGGTCCCCAACCCTGTCCTGGGGGCCCACCAGCCAGTCGGGTTTTCAGGTTGTCCACAATGAATATGCATGAGAGAAAATTTGCATGTTATGGAGGCAGTGCATGCAAATTTTCTCCCCTGCATATTCATTGTGGATATCCTGAGAACCTGACCGGCTGGTGGGCCCCCAGGACAGGGTTGGGGACCACTGCTCTAAGGGGTATATTTTAAAACATTGTGGGGCAAATGTTTAAACTTACGCGAGGGCACAGATTTGTTCGCACAACTTTGCGCGAACAAATCTTTGCCCGATTTTATAACATGCGCACGCTGCCGCGCATGTTATAAAATCCAGTGTCAGCGCACGCAGGTGGGGTGCACAATTGTGCAACCAGCGCGCGCTGAGCCGAACAGCCTGCCTCCGTTCCCTCCGAGGACGCTCCGAAATCAGAGCGGCCATGGAGGGAACTTTTTTTTTTGTCCCCTCCACCTTTCCCTCCCTTCCCCTATCTAACCCACCCTCCAGCCTTAATTAAATCCCCCCGCACCTTATTTCGTGGAGTTACGCCTGCCTCTGGCAGCGTAACTTGTGCGCGCCACTGAAGCACTCGGCCCCGCCCCCGGACCGCCGTCATGCCTCCGGACACGCCCCTGGCTAACCCCTTATTCAAAGCCCCGGGACTTACGCACGTCCCGGGGCATGCGCTCGCCGCCGAGCTTATGCAAGATAGGCTCGGCGCGCACGGGGGGAGGCAGGGGGAGGTTCTTGGGGGTTGTGCGTGTATCTTATGCACGCAACCCTTCGAAAATCTACCCATGTGCATGCTACCCAGCACGCATATATGGACGCACAAGTTTATAACATGCACGCATGTTATAAAATGACAGGTCAGCGCATGCAATGGGGGAAGATATTTGCATTACGCACGGTGATGCATCGGGGCTTTCCTCAGTTCCCAACCCCCTAGCCTTACCGCACTTCCCCCTTCCCCTATCCTGCCCTCCCCCTATCTCAACCTAAATCCCCCAAAATCCTTAACTTACCATTTGCACCTGCTTCTGAGCAGGAGCAAGTTGCCTGCCGGCACTCTGCCAGCACGCGATCCCCCGGCACAGCGGCAAATGGGCTGCCCCGCTCTCCGGACCGCCCCTTTCACTAACCCCAGGACTTACACACATCCCGGGGGTTTACGTGTGTGGCCGGGCCTTTGAAAATTGGCCCTGCGCGCGTAAGGCCACCTACACGCGTAAACCCCCGGGTTGTACACGCGTAGGTGATTTAAAATCTGGCCCTAAAGATCTAGCACACTAAACTGCTACAAAAAGATATTAGTGCATGCACATAAAAGTTAGCACCAACACGCATCTAAATGAAATACATCAGAAGCATATGAGGTTTTGCAGGCACATGGGAAATAGCGTAGTATGTTTTCAACATGTTCTTTAGCGTATGCATGTTAAGTCCTAAAAGGGTCTGTCAAGCTAATTTTCTTAGCTCATATATTACCTGAAAGCAAACAGGATGTATTGTGCATTACTGATGGAAGAGAAGAGTCTATTAGAGCAGGAGATGTGGGAGGTGAAGATGAAAGTGAGAGACACAGACACAGGAGGAGGCCAGACAGAAGAGATACCAACCTGTACTTGATCTCTAAGAGGTGTATATTCATTTACATAGAAACATAGAAATGATGGCAGAAAAGGACCATCCAAACTGCCCAGTAAGCTTATGGTAATGTCCGCTGCACCTTCAGGTTACCCCATGCTTACCAGTTTCCCACACTGTAAGTCAGGGCCCTTGTTGTTTGCTGTATGAATCCCCCCTTTTTCCCCTGCCATTGAAGAAGAGAGCAGCGATGAAGTGGCATCAACAGTATCAAGAATTATTGGCTAAATGAAAGTTTGGGTACTTATCCAGCCAAATTCTAGCCAGAAAATAAATTATCCAGCTGAAATTTAGCTGGATAAGTTAGGGGCATTCCATGGGGGCTAACTCTGATATTCAGACATAGTTGGATGACTTATCTGGCTAACTGTGGTCGGCCCGAGGTACTCTCCTAAAGTTAGCCAGGTAAACATCTGGCTAACTTTAACATAACCCGGTATATTCAAGGTATATATATATATCCTAAATGTTTGATGTAAACCGAGCTGATTTGATTTGTATCAAGAAATTCGGTATAGAAAAGCCTTTAATAAATAAATAAAATAAATATTCAGTGTTGTGGCTGCACCACTGATTATACAGGCAAGTTTATCCAGCTAACTAGCCAAGCAGCACAGCGCGGCTGAATATGGACCTCTTAAAAAGCAAGTCCATAACTACACAAGTACATTTTTAATCAAAAGATTAGATGACAATAGTGTGTAAAACATAAATTTCAGTCAAATGGCATAACTGTGCTGAAACATTGCACTGCAAGTGTTTTATGTCCGGCATGGTCTCAGATGACACAGACTTTCTGCCTGAGAGGTGTTGCAGTGGAGACAAAGCAGCAGCAAGTAAGACATAAGTCCCCTCATAGAAGGCATTGAGTGGGAACTAGGAAGGAAGCTCACAAAGCAGCCTTGTTCCACACGTAGGACAAAGTAGCCTGAGAGCTTAGCAGGAACAATTTCTGATGGTGCTGGGAACAGAGTCGGAGAGAGGTTTGCCCTCTTTCCTTTCCTTACTGTAAGTCAGGGCCCTTGTTGGTCGCTGAATGAATCCCCCCTTTTTTCCCCCCTGCCGTTGAAGCAGGGAGCAACGATGAAGTTGCATCAACAGTATCAATAGTTATTGGCTAAACGAAAGTTTGGGTAATTAACCAGCCAAATTCTAGCCAGAAAATAAATTATCCAGCTGAAATTTAGCTGGATGAGTTAGGGGCATTCCAGGGAAAAGAAACGAGGGAAAAATATGCCTGCAGTGAGGGATGGAGTCTGGTCAGCTATTGAAGTCATGGCCATTGCTCAGGTTGAGCATGCACCCTCGGGCCTTTGTGCATAGCCCACTACTTTTTAAACAAACTAGCCAGCATGCATGCTACGTTTTAATGCATAGGCCCCAAGTATTTGAGCCCACCTTTGCAGCTCAAGTGATTTTTGCAATGTAACTCAGCACAAATGCAGTGAATGCCATTTCATCGGAGCACACAGCAGTATTTGGGTAGAGAATGGATGGGGGTAATCATCTGGTGGTGTGCCTTACTGCCTTTAAGTATTTGCCTGAAGGAAAAAAAAAATCAAAGGAGTTAATTCTGTGTAATCTACGCAGTCACATTCAGGAGGTCATATCTGGAATAATAGCAATCATTGAAACCAGCCTAATTCATGCATATTCACCAGTTCACACTTCGCAGTTAAAAATGTAATTACACATGAGCAACTTCTTAAGTTCAGTAAAAGAAAAATATGCTGCTATATTCTTGTGAAGTTGTGCCGCATAGCTGCTCGGCTATTTTCATCTCTGTGAAAGCACTGTATGTTTTTCTTTTTCTGTGCATTCTAGATATTTTTCTTATTTCTGTGGTGTCAGCAAGCATAAAAAGAGGTTTGACCACTTCTAATTGTAGTCCATATGGAAAAATCCGTGTTTAAGTGGGCCAGGCAGCAAAGAAAATGTTGGATTATGGGCACTTTTCGTCAGAGCTAGTTTCCTGTCCACTTAACAAAATTATTCGCAATAAGCCATGGGAGAAATTTATATCAACAAGGCCACGCAATGCAATTTCTCCGCCCCTGCTATGAGTGGGGTGGAGGGGGGAAAAGTTTTACTTTATCTTGCTTTTTTTGGTAAAAATCAAATGGAA
Organism: Rhinatrema bivittatum; assembly: GCF_901001135.1. Taxonomy (NCBI): domain Eukaryota; kingdom Metazoa; phylum Chordata; class Amphibia; order Gymnophiona; family Rhinatrematidae; genus Rhinatrema; species Rhinatrema bivittatum. The sequence goes on from NW_021821528.1 coordinate 44,684, forward strand.
TGGAATTGTTAAAATAAATTACAAAATCTTTGAAGTGAAAGCTCTTTTGCTCAGAAGTATACATATGGTAAAGGGATGTGCGTTTTATTTTTTTTTTTTAATTACGGCTAATTAGTTTTGTTTTAATCACCCCACACAACTAATGCCTCCTTCTTACATAATTTATGGCATGGAGGGGCCCAGTGTCAGAAATCAAATGTTGTAAATTAAAAATAACAAGTTTGAGACTAGTGATTCAATTAAAACCCTGGAAAAACATTGTATTATGCATAATTGAGAGCTTGTATGCAGAGATGCATGTCATGCTTGTCAGCTTGGATGGGAGTATTGGATTGGAGCCGTCAAGAGCATTTAAATCAAGTCAGTAAAAAAATTAGAAAACAAAGATGATATTTATTATTAACTTTCACTGTTTCAAAATAAAATAGGGTAGTAGCTAAACTGGATGTTTAGATGACAAGGCTTTATTTATAGAGAAAGTTATAAAACTTTGCAGTAACTGTGACGGCTTGGCATGGATTTAAACAAAACCGTTCTGCATGAGACTGAGCCCCGTTTTCTTAACACAGTTAATAATGCATCTCTAATAACACTGAGCAGTTCTGCAAGCAGAAGTTTACCGGAATAAGATAAATTGCTTTAAACATATGACAAGAAGCTGCGGATGCTATGTGAGTCCTCTTGGCTATGTAGAATCAAGGATCAACAAACATAATCTATCAATATCTGTGTCTGGTATGTAGGAATCAATTTAACTGTTTAGGGACTTGTAAGGAGACTGAGGAGGTATATAGCTATTTGGACGGGTTGGTTAATAAAAAATACTGTATTTTTTTCTATTTAAATCTGGAGCCAAGGTTGTGTAGGAGGCTAAGTAGGGGTAAATAAGATGCAAATGAGAGTTTTTGTTAAGGCCTACCTTGCTTTGAACCATGCAATGTGTTTGCTGCTTCACTGCCCTACGCATCAGTTTGATAATCTCCTATGGGACATTCAAAGTCACTCAGGTGACATTGGTCAGCTGTACAAAATAGCAGGGAAGCCAAGCTGAATAGGCAAAGGGCCATGATTTCAGCACAATCTGAAAAATAAGACGTCATAAACACCCACCCGCACTGCTCTGATCAAGAATGTATGTCAGTATTCAGAAAGATTATGATCCTATATGCAAACAAATGGATACATCTGAAGGCCAGCGAGTGATTTTTGTCACTCACCCTTCTTGCACCTTCTCTAAAAACTGTTTAATGCCGAAGAGTGCAAGAGGGCCTGTCAACTGTGCCTAGGCAGCACAAGCAGACCTGGTCCTTGAAATACTAGTAATGTATAGGGATGTGAAATCATGTCAAATAACATATACAATGTCAACAACAGTGTCTATATTATTTCGGATTGTTTTTAAAAAGAAAAGATTGAAAAAACACAGGAAGAATAACTTTCAAACGACTGTATGGCAGAATATATATACCCACACACACACACAAATGGTTGAAAATAGATCTACGCAAGTATTTTATAACCTCTGCGTATGATGGACGCACATTTTATAAAATCATTTATCTACTTATGCATGTATATACTAATTTTTATTCACAGAATGCTTTTAAAATTCACCCCATAATTTCATTTTTCATTATCTCTCTTCAGTGCGAACAGATTCTGAAAAGTACACTCTATTCAGAAACAGTGTGCACTATTTGCAAACACTATTATTTGATGAAACAAAAAAAGCCCCCAATGAAACAGAATTAGGACAAAGAATGAAACAAAACAACTTATTATGACCTGCAGATCCCTAGTAATATATTACCTTGGCAGTGCACAGGACTAATATAAAAATGCAGGCAACAAGTACTCATGGCCATTGCCCGACTGACAGACAAGCCTAACATCATCCCTGTTACCCGCAACAATCACATGCTTTTTATTCCTGCAGCTAGTCCCCCATGTCACAAATCTGGAGGACAAATCCATTAACAATTTTTAGCTAGATAGACTTGGGTGCATCCAACTCTTACTTCTGAAAGTGAGAAACATGGAATGGACTCATCCTGTTAAGGTGTTAGGCATTTCCTGGTGACCCAGACATGAAGATGGGGCAAAAGAATCATTGGCCAGGCCCAGCATGGCACGTCTCATGCTTTTATCTTATTATGACCAATATTAGGATGGGATGTATTGCTATTAGTGGGTCCTCCTCTAGTCAGTCTGGCATATCTTGTCTCCAATTGTTATGTGAAATAAGTGTAGGGAACTCACACTTTGTTGACGGGCTCTCCATTTCTTGAAAATGCTGTAACATCCCTTACCTTTCCAGCAGCACCCTCTGACCGCAGGCTCCTCTGTCATACCTCCTGGTGCCATGCTGCATCCAGGGCCCCTGACTAGGAGATAGACTGCAGCTCCTGAGCCTTCATAGCCCCTGCATTCAGGACTTCCTGTGGATGCTGGCTGATGAAATCACCACTCTTCCTGGCTATAAGGGAGTTCAGTGCAGTGAGCCAGTGCCCCAGCAACAACAGGGCCTTCCGGATACCCTAGTCTATCCTGACTTTGCTGGTCTTCTTGCCTGTTTTCCAGTTGCTACCACTGCTCCAGTCCTGCCTTTATCTGTGACCTATTCTGCTCCTGCTACCCTGCTTCTCCTTGCCTTTGGATTGTCCTCTCATTGCCCCAGCTCAATTCGGATTCCGAAAATCTCTAAACACAGAATCACTTTTAATCTCACTCTCCGACTCTATCATCCTCAGCCTCGAAAAAAAAACAATCATACCTTCTCACCCTCCTTGATTTATCCGCAGCTTTCGACACAGTGAACCACGCTATACTGTTAGATCATCGCTCAGATATTGGTATTACTGGTAAGGCTCACAGATGGTTCAAGTCCTTCCTTAATAATAGATGCTATAAGGTTAAAATCAACAACAAAGAATCGCACCCCGTGAGCTGCTCCTTGGGAGTACCACAGGGCTCCTCTCTCTCCCCAACGCTTTTCAACATTTACCTCCTTCCGCTATGCCAACTCCTCTCCAATCTCAAATTAACCCACTACATCTACGCGGACGACGTGCAGATACTAATCCCCATCAAGGTCTCCCTCTCCAAAACTCTCTGCTTCTGGAAAGACTGCCTTCAATCAATCAATCACCTGCTTACCAGTCTTAACCTAGTCCTAAACACCAACAAGGCGGAGATCCTTTTCATCTCCCATGACGGCATCCATGGTATAAACAAACTTCCTAACACTTCTCAAATAAATATTTCCCCCCAAGTCAGAGACTTTGGCGTTATTCTTGATAACCAGTTCAACCTAAAAAAATTCAATACTACCACAAAAGACTGTTTCTTCAAACTACAAGTTCTAAAAAGATTCAAACTCCTTCTCTACTTCCATGACTACCGCACGATTCTACAATGAATCATTTTTTCAAAAATCGACTACTGCAACTCGCTCCTTCTAGGTCTTCCAGCTAACACCATCAGACCGTTGCAGATGGTTCAGAACTCCGCCGCGAGGATCCTCTCTAAAGCCAACAGAAGAGAGCACATCACTCCCATACTTCGCAACCTACCTTGGCTTCCCATCAAATTTAGAATCCTCTACAAAGTCCTTATGATAATTTTCAAAGCCACTCGCAATCTGTCACCTCTGGAATTGAACTTACCTCTTCGTCTCCATGAATCCTCCAGACAGATCAGATTCACCTACAAAGGCACCCTCTATGCCCCTCCAGCTAAGACAGCCCTAAGGAAACGCTCCTTATCCACTGCAGGACCTTCACATTAGAACGCCCTTCCCCCAGATCTCCGGCAAGAACCTTGTCTTCTCACTTTCAAAAAGAAATTTAAAACCTGGCTATTCAAACAGGCTTTTCCATAACATTACAATCCCCCCTTCTTTTCAAGAATGCCCCATCTCATCCCCCCACTAGATCCTGTACCCACCCAACAGGGTCACACCCTGACATAGCCCTGGATTTCCCGACAGTTTCTCACTCCCCTACAGCTTTGGATTTCCCGACAGGTTACACACCCGTATACAGCTCTGGATCTCCCCCGTCAGGTCTGGACTTATTCTATTTCGTTAATCTTGCCCCCAGAATCTATAATTGGACTTTTAGTTTCATTAACTTGCATTCACATTGATTGCAGGTCCTCTTCCATTGTGATTAATCTACATCCCTGTCCCTATTGTTCGTTTCACCTTTTTCAATTTATCATTTGTTAACCCTCACGTTATCTATTGCTAACTCTTATTCTTCGCCAGTTTTTCCCCTGTTCTCCTAGTTCTATGTTACCACTTGTTTCGATGTAATGCCTGGTGCAATTTTTGTTTTATGTAATGCCTTGCAATATTGTTGTTACAATGTAAACCGATTTGATATGTTACTTCAACATGAAGGTTGGTATAGAAAAGTTAAAAAATAAAAAAATAAAAAAATAAATTGTTGAATCAGCCTGCCTTCGTCTCTGCCTGAACGTTGCCAGTCCCAGCCTTGGTCTGCTCCTCGTCTCTGCTTAGTCTCTGTCTGCCCTGACCACAGTCTGCAATACCTCAGCTGATGCCTGATCTGCGCTTGCATGAACCGGGGCTGCACCAATACAACAGTGGCTCAAGGGCTCACCTCCCTGAAGAGTGACAGACTGCCGAGAAAATGAGCTGTGCTGAGGTGCCGTCCATACCTGGGAGCTCTCTGGATTTGGCCCGGAGACTCCAGAATTCTGAATGAACTGCCGGGTCTCCAGGCCAACGTCCGAAGACTCCGGATTCCCTGCTGCAGAAGGCCGGAAGATCAAAGGTCTAGAGCAGTGCGGGTTCGAGGAAGGAGGAGCATCAGCACCCATGCTTCAGGAAGATGATGTGAACAGCGAGATGAGCAGGAGTGTTCCCTCCCCCCCGCGGGAAACAGAAACTGCAGAGCACAGGAAGAGGAGCAACAGCGTTGGGCCATGTGCCAAAAATAAAACAAGGGCAGAGCGGTTCGACACTGCAGGAGGAGGGGGAAGTGGACCCCATGTTCCACGGGCCTGGGGAAAAAGGAGGCTCCTGGAGCTAATGAGATTCGATGTGAGAAGAGAGAATGAGAGTGCATGTGTGTGTGGAAGAAGGAGAGAAGTGAATGAGTGTGGGTGGTATGTGGATTTATAGGCGTTTATGGAAAAGGAAGAGAAGTGAGTGTGTGTATGTGTGTGTGCATCTGTGTGTGTGTAAAACAGGAATGAGTGCATGTATGTGGGGTGGTAGGAGAAAAGTGAGTGAGTGAGTGTGCATGTATGTGTGTGGAAGGAGAGAAGTGAGTGAGTGTGCATGTATGTGTGTGTGGACAAGGGAGAGAAGTGAGTGAGTGTGTGAGAATGAGCATGTATGTGTGTGAGTGAACATGTGCGTGTGCTAGTGTGTGTGTGAGAGAGTTTGAGTGCTTCCTGCTACCGTCCGAGTGCTTGCTGCTACCGTCCTTCCCCACCCCGGCGACAATCTCAGGGCGACAGGAAATCAAAGGTTCCCAGGTATGATGCTCTCGCCTGACTTCTTGCAGAGCCTGGTACCAAACGTCCAACCACAGCAGCAATACTTGGAACATAGCACGACACTTCTGCAAGCCCGGTTCTCATTCCTTTAAACCTCATCTTGATATAAAAAGTAAATCTGAGAAACCACAATTAAATATATCTGAATCCTTGAAGCATCGGTGGATACCAAAATTGAAACTAGAGCCACATTGCATATATCTTTTGTTTTTTCCGCAGATAGGGATGTAGTGTTTCGCATCTACATGAGGAAGCGGCTAGAAAAGTTTTATGGTGCCCCTGTCTGGATTTATCCAGACCTGTCCCGTCATACACAGGTTAGGAGGAAACAATTTCTTGCAATGAAAAATACAGTTGAAACTAAAGGAGGGAAAATGCTAGTGAGATTCCCCTGTAAATGCGAAATAACCCACCTAAATCAGAATATCTTCTATGATGTTTCACAACTGAAAGTTTATTTGGATTCATTGACCTAAAGTCTTTAGTTTTGGTTAGGAGACAAGATAGATAGAAAGTGCCACCTTATTTTTTCATTTGTATATTGAGATTATTCTCATTTCCTGTAACCGCTTGAATAGATTTTCACTTCTAGAGGATTACCAATTGCTTTAAAGGTTGATACATATAGTTGTGTTGTTAAGGAAACATTTTCTTCTTGTTAGATTTGTTTGATTTCTGTATCAAAAATTGAATTTCTATGTATAATTTGAAATGCATAAATAAAAAATTAAAAAAAAACAAAACAAAAAAAAAACCTCATCTTTGCCTACTCTTTGTCTGCACTGACCGCAGCCTGCCACCCCTCCGCTGATGCCCTATCAGAGCCTGGTTCTGTGCTTGCATGAATAAAGCTGCACCAATCCGACAGTGGCTCAAGGGTCACCATCCTGAAGCGTGACAATTGCTTGCAATATTGTACTTTACAAAATGAGCCTACAGTCATACCTATCGATTAGTTGAAGGAAAAAGGACACATGACTTCAGGCTTTTATAATCTGGTGAGGAAGTATAAGAATTTTGGTTGTCTTGGGTTAGAGAAAACTTGAGAATCAGATTTAGATTACGAAGAAGGAAGTTGTTAGAAGCTGTTTTAGGAATCCATTGGAAATCTGTGTCCTCTACTATTACAAAATCAATGTTGTTCCTTGTAGTTCACTACTCAACTTGGACGCTATGAAAATATACAAGGGTGGTATTTTCAAATCTATCAGTACTGGTTCTGCATTTGCCAAAAGCATTCCTTTCACATATGCTTTTTTTTTTTAATTATTTGAATGTTCAAGTGTTGTGGGGGGAAGGCATGAGATAAAAGTATTTAATATTTTGAATACTCTGCCAGATTACTTATTGCATAGTTATTTTGAAATCCTCTACAGTTCAAAATTGCTAAGCAACATCTCAGTAAAAAGTTGATAGATTTTTATGTTTTCAACATTCATTCTGGAGAGTGATTTGGTTTTGTTGGCTATTAAATACCCTTGGAATCCAGTCAATCATGCTGTTTTTATTGAATGATTTCTCTCTTGTTATGGGATTCCATGTCCTGTTAATCTGTATTTAAATTTCAATAAAAGAAATTGGAAATGTCAGAAGTAAGTGCTTAAATCCAAATCCGTCCCCAACTCAACCCCCAGGAACGCCTCCACTCTGTCTGGGAAAACTTATATGAACATGACATGCACATGCAAGTTAACTTTCCTATCAGGTGGGACAATTTTGTGAAAGAGCATTTCTGCATGCAAAACAGTATTAACTATAGAAGTCCTTTTGAAAATTATCCTCAGAGAGTTAAATAATAGAATATGGCATGGGCAATCTTCTATGATTTTCTAGACTTACTTCTCAGAGTCAGAGTAATCTGTTTAGTGTAGAAGGTTTGGAGCAGTAAAAAAAAAAAAAAAAGCCTTGTATCTAGATCAGTGTTTTCTTACTTTGTCCTACTGACTCCACAGCAGTCAGGTTTTCAGGATATTCACAATGAACATGCAATGAGATAAATGAACAACGAGAGCTCAATATTCAAAACTGTCCATGGGTAACACTGAAGGCCTGAGTTTCAAAAAAAAGCATCTACATGTGTAAACCTGGGTTTTACATGTGTAAATAACTGCACTTTACCCTTGTAAGTGGGCTTTTGAAAACTACAATATATGCCATTGAAGAGTCCATAGGATTTACTCGTAAGTGACCTTTGAAATAGCTATGATTGGGGGGTAGATTTTAAAAGGATTACGCACATAAGTTATGCGCTTAACCCTTTTAAAACCCCCTGTGTGCGCCAAGCCTATTTTGCATAGGCTCGGTGGCACGAGCAAGCCCCGGGACGCGCCTAAGTCCCGGGGCTTCGCTAGGGGGCGTGTCGGGGCATGTCAGGGGTGTGTCGGGGCCGACGCGACATTCGGGATGGTTCCGAGGGGCGTGTCGGGGGTGTGGTGCTGGCTCGGGGGCGTTCCCTGATGCCTCCGAAACAGGTCCCCGAGCCAGGGAATCGCGTGCCAGCAGCCCACTGGCTCGTGTAACTTTTAAAACACAGGTGGGGGGGTTTTAATAGGGTCAGGGGGTGGCTTAGTGAAGGGAAGGTGTTGGGAGTGGAAGGAAAGTTCCCTCCGAGGCCGCTCCGATTTCGGAGCGGCCTCGGAGGGAACGGGCAGCGCGCACTAGCTCGGCGTGCACAAGGTGCACAAATGTGCACCCCCTTGCGCACGCCGACCCCGGATTTTATAAGAGATGTGGTACTTTTGTTTGTGCCTGGTGCATGAACAAAAGTATGCACGGGCGTAGATTTATAAAATCTACCCCAATAGGTTTCATTCACGCGCATAACTCTTTTGAAAATTCAAAGTGAATGTGCAGAAATGTATGCAAGTATTTCGTAAACTGTGGGGCAGGCTCTGCACAGTTTATAAAATGCCATGTATTCTTGCCCTGAAAGTATGCACTAACGACCTGATTGTTAAAAGCATGTACTCGATTAAAAAATGGGCTTTACGCATGTAATGCATTTTTACCTGTGTAAGTGGGCTTTGAAAATTGCTACAATGTATGCTATCAAATAGTCCACAGGTTATACATGTGTAAGTGTATTTTATAGGCACCAATGGCTTTTTAAAATTGCTACAATAGTATGTTATATTTCTGCACGTAACTTCTTTAAAATTACTTCCATATGTTGTAGTAAATGCATATATTTTCAATGCCAAAAACCTGCTTTACTTTCTCTAACTATTTTATAATGGACCCACATATATTTTAGGTGCGTAAAAAATATATAACGTCTGCTTAATAATCCTGATTTAAATATAGAGGCAGGTATTTTATAAAGCATGCACGTGTACCATTCAAGAAACACTTACTTGCATGCGTACTTTGCCTATACCTCCACCTGTTCACCCAGACCTTCTCCAGCTCACCTAGACCCTCAGGCATATCACCGAGTCCCCATCAGTTCAGCCAGACCTCCCACCCAAAACTGCAGACAAAAAACAAGACTTCACTTGTACGAGTCTCTTAGCAGGTGTATATTTGAATAAGTTTAGTAATGTTTGCAACGTATTCCTCTTACAAATAGCAATTTGCACACCGTCTTCTGAACTCTATACTAGAATGCACTTAGACAGTTCCTTTTTTTCCCTTCGGTAAAATATGCACACCATACTGCAAGAATGCACATACTCTAGAGGTTTATAAAATAGCATATACATACACACATGCTACTTATGCATATATATATATATATATACTATTTTTACATACAAAATCTCTTTGAAAACTCAGTCCTCAATTAGTAGTTATGTATGCAAATTATCACATGAACATTCATAGCTGATATTTTGAAAACCCAACTGGCTGTAGAGTTAATGGGACAGGGTTTTGTGAAGCCCTGATCAAGGTGGGTGAATCATCTTTTTTTGTCAGGAGCTGAGACGGAGTACATTTTGAAAAGGAGATTATAAGTGGACTCTGCATGTTGCACACCCCATTCATTCTTTTTTCAGGTCCATTCAAATATCTATTTGAGAATTTCAAACACATCAAAAAGTGGTTGACTATCTCCTTTTACAACAGTAGATACATAGAAAACCCAGTATTTAGTTTCTGTTTACCTCCTGAGGGCCAAAAGTTGATGGAAAAGATTTTATCCAATAACAACATAAGAAATTGCCATAATGGGTCAGGCCAAGGGTCCATCAAGCCCAGTATCCTGTTTCCAACAGTGGCCAATCCAGGATACAGGTACCTGGCAAGTACCCAAAAACTAAGCATATCCCTTGCTGCTGAAGCCAAGCCAGTAAGCAGTGGCTATTCCCTAAGTCAACTTGATTACTAGCAGTTAATGGACTTCTCTTCCAACAACTTAACCAAACCTTTAAACCCAGCTACTAACTGCATTAACCACATCCTCTGGCAACAACAAATTCCAGAGCTTAATTGTGCTTTGAGTGAAAATGAATTTTCTCCAATTAGTTTTAAGTGTGCTACTTGACTGCTAACTTCATGGAATGCCCCCTAGTCCTTCTATTTTCCGAAAGAGTAAATAACCGATTCACATATACCTGTTCTAGACCTCTCATGATTTTAAAGACCTCCATCAAGCTGAACAACCCTAACCTCTTTAGCCTTTCCTCATAGGAGAGTTGTTCTGTCCCCTTTATTATTGGTCGGCCTTCTCTGTACCTTCTCCATCACAACTATATCTTTTTTTAGATGCGACAAACAGAATTATACACAATATTCATGGTACAGTCTCACCATGGAGCAATACAGAGGTAAGACATTTTACATTTTGTTCACCATTCTGTTCCTAATAATTCCCAACATTCTGTTTGTTTTATGACTGCTGCAGCACACCGAGCTAACAATTTCAATGTATTATCCACTATGATACCTAGATCTCTTTCCTGAGTGGTAGCTTCTAATATAGAACCTAACATTGTGTAACTATAGCATGGGATATTTTTCCCTATATGCATCACCTTGCACTTGTCCACAATAAATTTCATCTGCCATTTGGATCCCCAATCTTCCAGTCTTGTAAGGACCTCTTGCAATTTATCACAATCTGCTTGTGATTTAACTACTCTGAATAATATTGTATCACCTGCAAATTTGATTACCTCACTCATCATATTCCTTTCCAGATTATTTAAAAATATATTGAAAAGCACGGGTCCCAGTATAAATCCCTGAGGCTCTCCTCTGCCCACTCTCTTCCACTGAGAAAATTGTCCATTTAATCCTACTCTCTGTTTCCTGTCTTTTAACCAGTTTGCCACAAAAGGACATCATCACCTATCCCATGACTTTTTACTTTTTCATGAAGCCTCTCATGAGGAAATTTGTCAAATGCTTTCAGAAAATCCAAATATATACATCTACCAGTTCACCTTTATCTACATGATTAAAGCCTTCAAAAAAGTAAAGCAAGACTTGCCTTGGGTAAAGCCATGCTGACTTTGTTCCATTAAACCATGTCTTTCTATATGTGCTATATGTTGATCTTTAGAACACTTTCCACTATTTATTTTGGTACTGAAGTTAGGAAACTGGTCTGTAGTTCCTGGATCGCCTCTGAAGCCTTTTTTAAATATCGGGGTTACATTAGCCACCCTCCACTCTTCAGGTACAATGGATGATTTTAATGATAAGTTACAAATTTTTACTAATAGATCTGAAATTTCATTTATGCGTTCCTTCAGAACCCTGGGGTATATACCATCCAGTCCAGGTTATTTACTATCTTCAGTTTGTCAATCAGGCCTACCACATCTTCTAGGTTCACCATGATTTGGTTCAGTCCATCTGAATCATTACTCATGAAAACATTCTCTGGAACGGGTATCTCCCCAACATCCTCTTCAGTTAACACCGAAGTAAAGAAATCATTTAATCTTTCCACGATGGCCTTATCGTCTAAGTGCTCCTTTAAACCCTCGATCATCTAATGGTCCCTCACAGGCTATCTGCTTCAGATATATTTTTACTCCTGGATCTTCCCCACTTCATACAGACCTTTAAACAGGTCTTTGATGAACCCAGATGACAGTCCATGGCTCACCTTGGCGGAGTATGCCGTGGAGTTCAGCACCCTAGTCTCGGAACTAGGGTCGTGCGAGTACAGTCTCCATAGCATTTTCCTGGAGGGGCTGGCCTTGAGAATTAAAGATGAACTGGCCACCTGAGAGCTTCCAGAAGACTTAGAAGCCCTCATCAACCTAACCGGATGAATTGACCTCCTCCTCCAACACCACCAGGGGGGAGCTGAAACCAGGTCATAAGGCCATCCCTCTGACGCCATCCTTCCCCCGGACTCTGGCTCCACCTCCTTCATCCGAGCCAGCCCAGACTCGGGAACTCATGCAGGTCGGTCACAGCCACCTCACCCTGGAGGAAAAAGAGTGGCGCTGGGCCTTGGGCTTATACCTCTACTGTGCCGGCAAGTATCACATGCTGGCCCAGTGTCCTGAGAGGCCTAGAAACTCCAGAGCCTAGGTGTCATGGAGGAGATGATCCTAGGCTGTGTTAACCCAGCTCCCCAATGCACTGCTCCTATTATTCTTATCCAGCCCGAGGGCTCATTTTCCACGCAGGCCTTCATCGACTGCAGAGCAGGAGGGAACTTTATCCTTTCTGACTTAAGTGACTGAATCTCCCAGTAATGCCCGAACACCACCGCTAGTGATCTCCTCCATCTGAAGTGACCCATTATTTTACCTATATTACCATTGATTTTTAATGTTTTATTTTATTTTATTTGACTCATGGTTTTTTTCAACACTATTTTTTAGAAAAATTACTGTTATTATTAGGAACATAATATTTATTTTTCTTAGCCTGTTTTATATCTTATATTATATTTATATTTTAATTTTTTAACTTCACTATTTTTACGTGAAAAATGCTAGGATAGTAAACATTTATGTATTAGACTTATTTTTCTTATTGTATTTATATTATGTTGTGAACCACTACGATGGCTTGTCCTAGTGAAGGTATAAAACCCAATAAATAAATAAAATAAATAAAAATCATATCTATTTTATTTGAATTAAAGTACCATCTTTAGACAAAGTTTGCATTTGCTGCTGAATTAACCCCATACCATCTTCCCAAGTTTTCAAAGATCTTTTATTGTCCTTAACTTCCATTGAGAAACTCTTTAACTTTCCAGGAATATCCTGCTGCTGCTGGAAAAGCTCTTTAAACTGGGTGGCTATAGATTGTTCAACTTTGGCCTGTGTCGCAGATCCCCTCTAACGTGAAGGCAGACAGTCTTACCAAAGACAGTGAAAGAAAAGGACCGACCAGAGACCCATCCTATTTAGAAATTTCAGATACAATTTTGGAATTAAATTGAATACTTCTTCTCTGAGTTTTTCCTCCTTTAGCTTTCCGAGGAACTGCTGCAGTTGATGGTTGGCCATCAACTGCAGCAGTTCCTCGGTTCTTGCTGCTGAACAGCATCTGCTTTCATCACTAGGTGCCTCACACACACACACTGCTCTCCAAGAACTTCCTGTGGCACTGCATCAGAGGGGTTCACAACATAATATAAATACAATAAACATAAATGTTTACTATAGCATGTTTACTATCCTAGCATTTGTCTCGTAAAAATAATGAAGTTAAAAAATTAAAATATAAATATAATAATGATAAAAAGAAATAAAAGGAGGGTGCTTAGGCTGCATAAGCCTCGCTAAAAAGCCAGGTTTTTAAATATGATGGAGAACAATATCAGGAAAAATATCAGAAAATCTTGTGTTTTCTTAATTTTCCTAAAATCCCCACAGCTCCTTTACTACAATTGTTCAAGCATTATTTTATGGATGTGTTGAAGATCCAGAGAATACTTTTTCACCCATTATAAAAGCTTATTATATACCACCTTCTGTTAAAAAAAATGATGTGACGTTTCTTTGACTTTATAGATCTTACTTCTATCTTAGAAAAGAAAGAATAGGTAGTTGTTTCTATTTCTATCTCATAGGGCATTTTGTATTAGAACCGATAGAAATTGGGTGTTGAAGCTTTTCCGACTAAAGGATGATTCTTGATTGGGTTCTGTTGTGCATATTTTTCCTGATGTAGCACAATGTACAAAGAAATAATTTTTATTGATGCATCCTCAGGTGTTACATCTAGGAGGCAAATTTTGGTTGAATTACTTTGTAAATATGCCCTTCAAATTCAGGCAACTCAGTGTGTGTTTTTTGATGACCTCAGCTTATTGCTTTCCTCAGATCTGAGACTGACCAGAATTCTCTGGTATCTTTAACACATCCTCTTAAAATATATCTGTGTAACAGTCTATATGTATTAGTAAGATTTGGTTATATTTTCTTTTCTTATTGTTCCTTTGCGATTTATGAAACTGGCTGCTCTATATTGTGGAATGATTATAAGTGACTAGAAATTTTTCTCTGAATTTATTTCCATTTTATGTTTCCTCTTGTTGCTGCTTATGTATGGAACTTCTGTTTTGTATATCAGAATGTTCAAATATATAAACATAAAGTAAAAAAGAAAATGGGAGGATAAGCATCAGGAAGAGTAGATGCAGTGATGCTATAGGTAATAAGGAGAGGGAAAAATTCACTGAACTGAGGTAATGCTATAGCGAGCACCTCGTGGCTGGTAGGTTGAAGCTGAAGGGGGATA
>NW_021821529.1:0-58499 GCF_901001135.1 Rhinatrema bivittatum
TTTGTACACTGAGGACGTGGTATGGAATTAGCACAGTGAGGGCTGGAACCAGGGGCAGGGGTGGGAGGGCAGTGGCCGTGCTTTGTACACTGAGGACGTGGTATGGAATTAGCACAGTGAGGGCTGGATCCAGGGGCAGGGGTGGGAGGGCAGTGGCCGTGCTTTGTACACTGAGGACGTGGTATGGAATTAGCACAGTGAGGGCTGGATCCAGGGGCAGTGGTGAGGGAGGCGGTGGCCGTGCTTTGTACACTGAGGACGTGGTATGGAATTAGCACAGTGGCTGGATCCAGGGGCAGGGGTGAGAGGGCGGTGGCCGTGCTTTGTACCCTGAGGACGTGGTATGGAATTAGCACAGTGAGGGCTGGATCCAGGGGCAGTGGAGAGGGTGGTGGCCGTGCTTTGTACACTGAGGACGTGGTATGGAATTAGCACAGTGAGGGCTGGATCCAGGGGCAGTGGTGGGAGGGCAGTGGCCGTGCTTTGTACACTGAGGACGTGGTATGGAATTAGCACAGTGAGGGCTGGATCCAGGGGCAGTGGTGGGAGAGCAGTGGCCGTGCTTTGTACACTGAGGACGTGGTATGGAATTAGCACAGTGAGGGCTGGATCCAGGGGCAGTGGTGGGAGGGCAGTGGCCGTGCTTTGTACACTGAGGACGTGGTATGGAATTAGCACAGTGAGGGCTGGATCCAGGGGCAGTGGTGGGAGGGCAGTGACCGTGCTTTTTACACTGAGGACGTGGTATGGAATTAGCACAGTGAGGGCTGGATCCACGGGCAGTGGTGGGAGGGCAGTGGCCGTGCTTTGTACACTGAGGACGTGGTATGGAATTAGCATAGTGAGGGCTGGATCCAGGGGCAGGGGTGAGAGGGCAGTGGCCGTGCTTTGTACACTGAGGACGTGGTATGGAATTAGCACAGTGAGGGCTGGATCCAGGGGCAGTGGTGGGAGGGCAGTGGCCGTGCTTTGTACACTGAGGACGTGGTATGGAATTAGCACAGTGAGGGCTGGATCCTCGAGCAGTGGTGGGAGGGCAGTGGCCGTGCTTTGTACACTGAGGACGTGGTATGGAATTAGCACAGTGAGGGCTGGATCCAGGGGCAGGGGTGGGAGGGCAGTGGCCGTGCTTTGTACACTGAGGACGTGGTATGGAATTAGCACAGTGAGGGCTGGATCCAGGGGCAGTGGTGGGAGGGCGGTGGCCGTGCTTTGTACACTGAGGACGTGGTATGGAATTAGCACAGTGAGGGCTGGATCCAGGGGCAGGGGTGAGAGGGCGGTGGCCGTGCTTTGTACCCTGAGGACGTGGTATGGAATTAGCACAGTGAGGGCTGGATCCAGGGGCAGTGGAGAGGGTGGTGGCCGTGCTTTGTACACTGAGGACGTGGTATGGAATTAGCACAGTGAGGGCTGGATCCAGGGGCAGTGGTGGGAGGGCAGTGGCCGTGCTTTGTACACTGAGGACGTGGTATGGAATTAGCACAGTGAGGGCTGGATCCAGGGGCAGTGGTGGGAGAGCAGTGGCCGTGCTTTGTACACTGAGGACGTGGTATGGAATTAGCACAGTGAGGGCTGGATCCAGGGGCAGTGGTGGGAGGGCAGTGGCCGTGCTTTGTACACTGAGGACGTGGTATGGAATTAGCACAGTGAGGGCTGGATCCAGGGGCAGTGGTGGGAGGGCAGTGACCGTGCTTTTTACACTGAGGACGTGGTATGGAATTAGCACAGTGAGGGCTGGATCCACGGGCAGTGGTGGGAGGGCAGTGGCCGTGCTTTGTACACTGAGGACGTGGTATGGAATTAGCATAGTGAGGGCTGGATCCAGGGGCAGGGGTGAGAGGGCAGTGGCCGTGCTTTGTACACATAATGGTAGATTTTAAAAAGGCCACGTGTGTGCCCATAAATGCACACATCTCGCCATGTACAAAAATATGCGCTATTTTATATCCTATGCATGTATGTTAGAAAATACTTGTCATGCATGTTTCAGCTGTATGCACATATCTTACACACAGCATTTTGCTACAGCTCCCTGTTTGGGGGGGGGGGGGGGAGAGAGACTCTGTATAGGGCTCAGTCTCATACTCTCTATATGGACCGTTGTAAGGGGCACTTTCATTCGGGGTGAGTTTTTGGAAGGTGGGTTGGGGTTAGGGGGTGCTGTTACAGACACATTCAGAGGGATCCATTGTAAAATTGACCTCATTAAAGAATCTGTGACCTTTATAAGTGATGAAAAGGAGTCGATGTGTACAATGCAGCTCTAGGGCCAGAGGTGGGAGGACAGTGGCCCTGCTGTGCACACTTCGGGCATTGTGAGGAATTACTTACCGTAGTACAGTGAAGTCTGGCTCCAGGGGCAGGAGTGTGAGCAGAATGGCCCTGCCGTGTGTGCCAGCAATGATCGCAGTGGTGGTCCAGGGGCAGGGGCAGAGTGAGCCCCCCTGTGTATCACCATGAGGGCTGAGTCCAGGGGCAGACAGTGTCCCTAGACAGGATACTGTATCCTGCAGCAGAGAGGTGCACAGATGCAGATTTTCTCTAGATGCAGTACTAGGACTTATAGACAGAAATCGTACAATATGGAAGGAATATTAGAACATCCTGCATACATTTGTGGACTGCTGTATGTATCAAATTTAAAGCAAACTTATGCATACATGCTCAGTTTGAGAATTTTCCCACACAAAGTTACAACTACTACTACTTTGTGAGAGGAAATGTAAAATGGAAAAGTCTGCAGGTAAATGCAAACCCTATCCAGACGCTGCCTCTGCGGAAGGCCTCTCCCAGGTGCACTTAACGTTCAGTTGTATGCACATTTTGGCCAGGCAATTTTCCAAAGCGCCATTTAAGAACATAAGAAGTACCATGCTGGGTCGGCCCAGGATCCATCGAGCCCAGCATCCTGTCTTCCAATAGTGGCCAGTCCGGGTCGCAAGCACCCAGCAGATCCCCATTCCTTGCATCTCCCTCCCAGGGATAAGCGCTGCCTCTCCCAAGTCTCCCTGGATGGTAACTGCTTATGGACTTTTAGAGGGACAAAATACTTCCTACGATTTGCTTTAATTCTGCCGGTTGCTGGATTCATGGCGGGTCCCCCAGTCCTAGGGTTGCTTGAAAGGATAAATAGCCAGTGACAGGAGGAAGGACATCAAAGATTCAACAATGTCTATAAAGTTCAAAAGCAGAATTCTTTAGTGTATATAGGCAAGGAGAAGAGTTCAAATTGTCAGCATAAAGCCAAATCGTTTATATCAGCGAATCAATGCCCCCCCCAATGGGCCGTGTTTCGAAAAGACTGCGTTGGGAGGGAGCCCATGAGTGATAAGGAACTCAACTCAAAGCTAAGCACTGAATCCCCAAAAAATCCAAGAAGGATTCAAAAACATTTTTAACAAAACTTGTGGGTAATACTTGATTGGGAAAACTTTTCAAAGCGATGTCATAGAGGATTATTCAAATCGGGATTTCAAAATGAAGCAGACAAGTGCACACTTGAGGTCCTTCCTCCTCTCACTGACCATTCATCTTTCATGGTTGGACTGTCCCCTATTAATGTTAATTGAAAGGGTAAAGAACCGTTCCCTATTTACCTGTTCCACCCCACTCATGATTTTATAAATCTCAATCCTATCCCCTCTGTCGTTTCCTTTCCAAGCCAAAGAGCCCAGATCTGCATGAGGAAGCTTTTCCGTCCCCTTTATCATTTTTCACCCTTCTCTGTACCTTTTCTATGTCTACTATGTATTTTTTCAGATGGGGCAACAAGAACTGCACCCAGTACTCAAGCAGGCCGATGCAATATCCCAAACCTCCCATGCAATAAGGGGATCAGCGCATCCAAACCAGCGTGTAGCTATAGCGCTCAGCACATGTAAATTCACGCTGATGAGGTTATTAACTCTCACGCAAAAAGAAAATGTGCGTCCAACACGCACATTTTTACTCTCAAAAATTAACGCCTGCCCCAGAACCCCAAAAGTGAACAGTAAAGCAGAAAATACTGCTTTTCTGTACTTCCTCCAACTTAATACCGCGGTGATATTAAGTCGGAGAAACCGAAAAAAGGAGAACCAGCAAAAAAAAAAAAAAAAAAAAAGTAAGTGTGCCGGTGGTTAGGTTCATGAAATTGAGCGTCCGTTTCCATAAACCACCGACAGCCGCCTTTCCTGGGTGCCCGATGCGGAGGAGCGCAAGGCAAGCACAATTTTCCCTAGCGTCGCTTTTTTACCGCGGCAGCCCATTTAAATATGAAATTGGGCACCTGGAAGAGGTGGATTGGCGTGCATTAGGAGAGCAGGCGCTGACTCATGAACGCCAGTGTTGCATCGCCTGAAGGTGTGGTCACACCATAGATCTGTACAAGCGCATTATGATATTCTCAGATTTCTTCTCTCTTCTTTCCAAATAATTCCTAGCATTCTGTGTGACTTTTTGACCATTGCTGCATGGGTTCAGCTCTCTTTTACCCTCAGAAGTCTCTTTGAAATTTCCCCATGGACTGCTGGGCATGGGGCCTTTTGGCTGTTCCACCTTGCTTCCCATCTGCTTTATGTCCGGTCTCAGTCACATGGTATATCCTTCAATTAATTACACGTAAGAGGGTGTGGAGAGGCTGCACACAGGTGGGGAAGGAGGTATTGCAGTGGCGGCTAGATGCATGGTTCCAGTACATACCCAGATCAGTCCAGACTCCTGGGATTTGTACCCCTGCCAGCAGATGGAGACAGAGAAAGTTTTACTGTCACTGCTGAATAACAAAGTATGCCACCTGCAGTCCCTCAGTATATTTCTGTCTCCAGCAAATGGTAGATGGGGCAAAATCTGCAGTCTGAGGAAAAAAAAAAAAGGAAAAGGAAGATTCAAAGGAAAGGTGGCGAATATCCAGGGAACAGCAAAATTCAAAACAGTCGAGAGAGGGTAAAACTGGTGATCAGGTGGGGTCAGCAGTAGAGCAGTAGGTTGTGCAGTTGGTCATTTAATGTCATGCTTGAAAATGTGTAGCTAACTGCAGTGTGGAGTTCTTACAGATCCTAATATCTGTTCAAGCCACAGGAGTTTTTTCTCTGTCATTTTCATTCTCCGTGGTCTTCCTATAGCTTTAATGTTGATACACTGCCTACCTGTGCACATCAACTGTGTGAACAGAATTCATTGCTATTCCTTTCCATCTATATCTCTCGCTTCCAACTTCTTCCCAGTTTTTTATGCTGTTTTCATTATATTCCTTTTCAAAACACCCTTATAGTGCAGCTTTTTACCTCCTCTGTTGTTTCTCTTCCTTAAGTTCACCATAAATCAATCCCCTTAGAATTACGACAGGAACCATGTCTTCCAACCTTCAGGAAGAGACTTAAAACATGGCTGTTCATGAAAGCATTTCCGGACCCTTAATGATTCACTTCCATCAAATGCAGCAACACTGAGCATCTTCTATTAAACTGAAACAGACAATACCAACCAATCACTACAATGTTTTACTTCTTGTTAAACTTTTTATCTCTCCTCTAACTCTAATCCCAGTTAGAATAACCCCTGTTTTATTGTAACTTTTTCTTCTACGCACTTGTTATACTTTTGTAATGTATACTCTTACGTTTTAGCTATGTACGTTATAATGTATTGCTCACCCCTTGTTTTATGTAAACCGACATGATACGAACTGCCGTGAATGCCGGTATAGAAAAACACAAATAAAATAAATAAATAAATAAATAAATAAATGATAAACATTGATGCTCAGGCATATGGACACCATGGCCTGTCCATCTCAGCTGCACAACACTAGGCATGTCAGCTCTTCTGAATACCTCGATATTAGCACTTAATTCCCAAAAGCTCCTGCAGGGGTCTCAGTTCATTTCTAAGCTTTTTGATGTGTACATAAGAACACAAGATATGCCACATTGGGTCAGACCAGGAGTCCATCCAGCCCCGTATCCTGTCTCCAAAAGTGTCCAATCCAAGTCACAAGTACCTCGAAAGTAGCTATTCCTAATAATTAATAGCAGTTTATGGACTTCTCCTACAGGAAGTTATCCAAATCTTTTTTAATCCCAGCTACACTAACTGTCTTAATCACATTCTCTGGCAACAGATTACAGAGCTTAATTGTGCATTGAGTGAAAAAGAATTTTCTCTAATTTGTTTTAAATGTGCTACTTACTAACTTCATGGAATGCCCCCTAATCCTTGTATTATCTAAAAGAATAAATAACAGTTTCACATTTACCCATTCAAGTCCTTTCATGATTTTGTAGATCTCTATCATATCCCCCCCTCAGCCATCTCTTCTCCAAGCTGAATAGCCCTAACCTCTTCAGCCTTTTCTCATAGGGGAGCTGTTCCATCCCCTTTATCATTTTGGTCGCCTTTCTCTGTACTTTCTCTAGTGCAACTATATCTTTTTTGAGATGTGGTGACCAGAATTGTACACACGGTATCTAAGGTGCAGTCTAATCATTGAGCGATACAGAGGCATTATGATATTCTCTGTTTTATTTGCCATTCCATTCCTAATAATTCCTAAGATTGTTTAATTTTTTGACTGCCACAGCACACTGAGCTGAAAATTTCAATGTATTATCCACTATGACGCCTAGATCTCTTTCCTGGGCGGTGCTCCTAATATGGACCCTAACATCATGTAGCTACAGCATGGATTATTTTTCCCTATATGATTCACCTTGCACTTGTCCACATTATATTTAATCTACCATATGGATGCCCAATCTTCCAGTCTTGCAAGATCCTTCTGCAGTTTATCACAATCTGCTTCTGATTTAACTCTTCTGAATAATTTTGTATCATCTGCAAATTTGATCTCCTCACTCGTCACACCCCTTTCCAGATCATTTATAAATATATTTAAAAACTATCGGTCCAAGTACAGATCCCTGAAGCACTCCACTGTTTACCCTTTTCCACTGTGAAAACAGATCATTTAATCCTACTCTCTGTCTTTTAACCAGTTTGCAATCCACAAAAGGACATCGCCTCCTATCCCATGACTTTTTAGTTTTCTTAGAAGCCTCTCATGAGGGACTCTGAATGCCTTCTGAAAATGCTAATACATTACATCTACTGGTTCACTTTTATCCACATGTTTATTCCCCCCCCCCCTTCAAAAAAATGTAGCAGATTTGTGAGGCTAGTCTTCCCTTGGGTGAATCCAAGCTGGCTGTGTCCCATTATATCAGTCTATCTATATGTTCTGTGATTTTATTCTTTATAATAGTTTCTATGATTTTTCCCAGCACTGAAGTCAGACTCACCTGTCTATAATTTCCTGGATCATCTCTGGAGCCCTTTTTATATATAGGGGTTAATGGCCACCTTCCAGTCTTCAGGTACAATGGATGATTTTAATGATAGGTTACAAATTTTTACTAATAGGTCTGAAATTTCATTTTTTAGTTCCTTCAGAACTCTGGGGTGTATACCATCTGGTCCAGGTGATTTGCTACTCTTCAGTTTGTCAATCTGACCTACTACTTCAGTTTGTCAATCTGACCTACTACAGGAGGAGGAATAGCCTAGTGGTTAGAGCAGTGGACTACGAACCAGGCAACCAGGGTTCAAGTCCTGCTGTTGCTCCTTGTGACCTTGGGCAAGTCACTTTACCCTCCATTGCCTCAGGTACAAAAACTTAGATTGTAAGCCCTCTGAGGATAGAGAAATACCTACAGTACCTGAATGTAAACCAATGTGAGATCAAGATCAAATGTCGGTATATAAAAAATAAATAAAAAAATATATCTTCCAGGTTTACAGTGATTTGGGTAGTTTACCTATATAGGGTTTATTTCTGTAGAATACAGAAGTGCAGTCAGCACCACAGCACAGTAGACCTTCCTCTTAGTTGCTGAGCTGATTGCAAAACTTTTAATAACCTTCCAGTGTTTGGTTGCTGTCTGGAACCAATATGCAACCTCTGCATTAGGTCTTTTAAAACTAGAAATTGTGCTTCAAAATATATAGAAACACAGAAGCATGACAGCAGAAAAAAGCCTATCTCTCCAATTTATGTAGCTCTTACAATTCCCCTACATTTATCCCATACTTTATTGAATTCAGATACTGTTTTGGTTTCCACCACCTCACTGGGAGGCCAATCCGTGCATCCTCTACTCTCTCTGTAAAGAAATATTTACTGAGTCTACCCCCTTTCACCCTTATCCCATGACCCCTCATTCTACAACCCCCTTTCCATTGAAAGAGGCTCACCTCTATGAATGAAAATTTTGGAAATATTTAAATGTCTCTATCATATCTCCCTTATCTCTCCTTTCCTCAGTCTAGGGTGTACATGTTTAGATCTTTGTCTATCCATGTAAACCCCAGAGGATAGGTGAGATAGGGATATAAAAGTAGTGACACATTGAAGGTGCTCTCTGCCAATAACAAAACTTCAGGGACAGCATCACTTCCTGCATTTTGCCTATCAGATGACTGATAGAGAAATGTAGTTTTACTTGTGTTTATCTTAAACTGATTTGCTTCTGCCACAAAGGGAGTGGTTATTTCATGGGTATCTTTAGACAAATGAGCAACTAGTGCTTGTTTGCAAAGAAAAGTTTTTTGATGCATCCTTGGAACTGGCATGTAGTCTGACCACGTTAAATAACTTTCCATCATTTCTGGTATGAATGCAGACTCTTAAATGATGGTTTACAGATATTGCAGCAGGAGCACCATCTAAAAGTGTGATAAATGTTGGGGAGAAAGGAAGCTGCCTGGTCTCATGCCATGACATATGTCACATGAGTCTGTAACATTTCCTGCAGTCATCCCTTCATGACATTCTTGTATTATTTTGACAGATTGCTCTGGAGAGCCATCAGGTTTAAACAGCATCCATGACTTTTCTCTATCCAGTACATCAAAGGCCTTAGAAAAGTTGACAAACACTACAAAGAGGTGTTAATGCTATGTAATGGCCTTTTCTTGTAGTTGCCTTCTGGAGAATATCGTTAGTTGATCTTTTTGCGTGGAAACCAAATTGGCGTGCCAGAAGAATATATTTTGATATATTTCTTAGGCTGTTAGAAGCATTCTAGCCAAGATCTTCCTGATAACAGAACAATACGACAGTGCTGATCACCAAATTTCTTTTTATAGAACTTTGAAACCATCCCACATGTAGCCCAGGATGCCTCGGCTGAAAGGAGATAGAGGAATCTTGTAATATTGTACTGACATCCCTACTGAGGGGGGATATGATAGAGGTGTTTAAAATCATGAGAGGTCTAGAACGGGTAGATGTGAATCGGTTATTTACTCTTTTGGATAATAGAAAGACTAGGGGGCACTCCATGAAGTTAGCATATGGCACATTTAAAACTAATCGGAGAAAGTTCTTTTTTACTCAACGCACAATTAAACTCTGGAATTTGTTGCCAGAGGATGTGGTTAATGCAGTTAGTATAGCTGTGTTTAAAAAAGGATTGGATAAGTTCTTGGAGGAGAAGTCCATTACCTGCTATTAATTAAGTTGACTTAGAAAATAGCCACTGCTATTACTAGCAACGGTAACATGGAATAGACTTAGTTTTTGGGTACTTGCCAGGTTCTTATGGCCTGGATTGGCCACTGTTGGAAAAAGGATGTTGGGCTTGATGGACCCTTGGTCTGACCCAGTATGGCATGTTCTTATGTTCTTACTCCATTCCTGTCTTCCATACAAACACACGATCTTCGCTTCCTTATTCAATCTAGTTATACCACATTGATATTGATGAAATAATATCTAAATGGCGCATCTGTAGCATGGGATCTTCTTAGTGTTTGGGTAATTGCCAGGCTCTTGTGGCCTGGTTTGGCCTCTGTTGGAAACAGGATGCTGGGCTTGATGGACCCTTGGTCTGACCCAGCATGGCAATTTCTTATGTTCCTGCCTTTTTTGGTACTCATTTTGGGAACTTTTCCCTATTTTTATCATGAATTTATTTATTTTTCCTGTTAATAGATAGTTTTGCCATAGCTAGGTTTACTAATGTTTGTCTGAGGGAAACCTCCGAGTGAGTCAGGTGATGCCCTGAATTCATCTTAAGAGAGGCAGAGACAATAACAGCTGCCAGACCCGCTCTGTCACCAGGAAAAGCAGGTGGGGGGTGAGTAGCAAAAGCAGGAAACCCGGCCTGAATGACAGCTGCCAGGCCTGCTCTGATACTGGCACCAGGATGAGCAATTAGGGAGGAAACTGGAGAATGGAGACCTTCTCATTGTGATTGACCTGCATCCAGCAATTTTACAGAGGCTGTTGGAGCTGTGTGACTGCGAGTAATATCTGTGGACCTCTGTCAGCCGTTTGGTGAAATGAAATGGGAAAGCATGGTGTCCTTTCTACAGTGCGCAGTAAGGCCATGTTAATTTGCAGATACCCTAAGCTGCCATCTCCTCTTCCACCTGCAGTATGGCATGTGTGAGGCAGGAATGCAGCCCTTGGAGACCTCCTTCTCTATGAATCCACAACTTTCATGGAATTGAGAGGAAAAATGAACATAATCCGACCATCTGATCCTTTCGTTCGGCTCCAACCCCCAATGTTCTGCATTCCAGTAATGGGGTAACACAAGCTGCTGCTTTGTGTGTCCTATTGATTTAATATGCTTCTAATCAGTACATAAAGCTACAGGCCTGCAGTGTTAATTTTTCATATGCTTGCAAAGTACCCTTTGATTTTCTGTCACGCGTTAATTACAGTGTTTTGCCATTAAATAGAAAGCTTTGTGTAAACTAATTACTAGGTAATCATTGTCTAGTGCATCCGTGCTGTTTGTACCTTTTATTCTAAAAATGTGGCCCGCGCTCAGTCTGGAAGCACTATACCTTCCAGCCATTAGCTCTCAGTAATTCAGAGCATTATTGTGGGAAGATTGTGGGAGTTGTAATTGTTGTGGTATCAGTGCTGTTAATTACCGGAGTAAACAGCTGAACTGGTGCCAAGGTCTATTGTAGAAGGCATAGAAAAGGAGCTTTGAAATGTTACTTGTACCATCTGGGGACCAGCACTAGGCAACTGCTCAAGAAACAGCAGTAAGGCAATATTTCAGCCATATGGATCTGGAATATTCTCCAACTGAACAAATGGAAATAGCCAGGATAAAGCACTTTTCTTAAGTGTTATTGTAGCCAGTAAAAATGCATGTGTGGGTTATCGACAGAAAAACCCAGGTATTCTCTGCAAACCAGCAAAGGAGAAATCCATCAGCTAATGGCTCCTGGGGAGCTAGCAGCCAGCATTTTGGGGTCTGTTTCATGAGACAATAAGGCAGTACAGAATTGTTAGCTAAATTCCTGGAACTCGGTTAAGAGCTGGCTGCTGGTGGCCCAGCATCGCAGAATATCACTGCAGTAAACCTGCCTTCCAGATCCCTACTCTACAGTTGGCAAGTCCAGTTCCTCCTGTCTTTTTTTCCTTTTTTGTATACGGGCTTTTGTGCTTCATTATGACTGATGAGATTACGATTTTGGTTTGATTTTCAGATTTCTCTTAATTGTTAATATGTGTATTTGCTATAGTGAGAGCCTGTTAAGCCTTCCTTTTTGATTCCTGGCACCCATGCAAATTTGCCAAACCAATAACTGAAAAGGTTTCCGTGGAAGCTTTGATGTCAGAGTGGTGAAGCAAGAATGTCTCGGCAATGCATTGCCAGAATCCATCCGAGATGTTACACTTAACATTCTTTGATGGCATCTAATACAGACCTTCATGTCTTCTTTTGATTCCTCTCCGAAAGCTAAAGCAAAAAAAAAAAAAGCCCTATTTATGTGCCACACAATAATCCCTCTGTTGCACCTTTCTCTGCTGCTGGTTGCCACTCCTTTTGCCTCTTCTGCTTGTCCATAAGTCAAATGAGAACTTGGAGTAGCAACATAATTACTTAATAGTTGTGGGCTAATAAGGACTTCTTGGCCACTCAGCAGGGCATCTCTATCTCCATGGAAACATGAAAGGCCCAGCCAGTCTGCCATCTAATTTAGCTTTACAATTCCCATCACTCCGTCAGAGATCCCCTTTGTTTATCCCAGGCTTTCTTGAATTCAGTTACTGGTTTTATCTCTACTGCCTCCATTGGGAGTCTGTTCCACACATTCACGACCCTCTGTAAAGAAATATTTCCTAAGATTACTACTGAGTCTACCCTCTTTCAACCTCATCTCATGACTCCTCGTTCTAGTGCCTCCTTTCCATTGAAAAAGGCTCACCTCCTGTGCATGGAAACCTTTGAGATATTTGAATGTCTCTATCATATCTCCCCTATTTCGCTGTTCCTTTAGGGTATACATGTTTAATCTTTGTCTATCTCAATATGCTTTAGAACGAAGATCACTGACCTTTTAGTAGCCTCCCTCTGGACCAACTCCTTCCTGTTTATTTCCTTTTGAAGGTGCAGTCTACAGAATTGTAAGCAATATTCTAAATGAGATCTCACCAGGAACTTTTCTGCTGACCATTCCTCTCCCTATATACCAAGCATCTTTCTAGCTTTTACCATCACTTTTGGGAGTCTCTACTTTTGTGATTGCAGTGGAGCTAGATGGCATTTCAACTCAGGCATTGATGGAGTGTGAAAATACTTATTCAAAGAGAGTTAGTAAAGCAGGTCCAGATTGACTACGATAGAGTAGTGACCCTAGCATGTATCCATGGGGACCAATAGCAGTATCCCACAAGCCAGGTACAACTGAAGACTTCAGACAGCTAAGACAAAATAGAGGTGGGAGATCTTCCTTGGCTTCCTTATTCCATGGTGATAGGGTGGGACTATCCAAACTTTGAGAGTCTGTGGAACCAACTCACAATGGGTTCATCCAGCCACAACAATGAAGAATTGGAGTTTCCAGAACTCTTTCCCTTAGAAGACCCAGATCTATACCATGCCCATAACCTTGATCCCTTTCAAAACGGTGGGTATGGATCTTGTGGGGCCACTAGAGAGATCTACTTGAGGAAATAAGTACATTCTCATCATTCTGGACTATGCCACAAGATCTCAAGCCAGTACCACTGTGGAACATAAAGATCATCTTTAGTCTTTAGCTGCCTTCAGAATAAAAGATCGCTCTTCAAAAAGCACTTTAATGTTCGCATACTGATATCTCAGCTTGTGGAGAAGGTTGAGGGGAAGTGGGGTAGCAGCAGGAAGCAGAGGAAATAAAAGAGCAATTCAAGGGCCACCAGCATGGCACGAGGATGAGTGCTCTGCTCTCTATGCATCATGGGGTATGGGCCTTTGTTCCTTAAGAAGCCTCTGCAGGCAGGGGCGGTTCTATAATTAGGCAGGGTGAGGCAGCTGCCGCAGGTGGCAAAATTTTGGAGCCTTTCCAAATACCCCTGCAGTAGCCACTTGATTGTCTTTTCGTCTGTATCCAAATGCCAGCGCAGCAGCAGGTAATGAGAAGCTGGAGGGGTTCCCATGTCCTGCCATCAATAAAAGAACCTGCGTGGCGGCAGCAGTAGAAGCTAGCAAGATTCCCCACACTCTGCCAGCAAGAAGTCCCTGCGTGGCAGTGGTGCCAAATGTTGACGTATTGGGGGGGCTTCCCTCACCCCACCAGCAAGAAGAGGTCCCTGCGTGGCAGTAGAAGCTGAGGGCTGGCGGAGTTCCTCACACCCCCCCAGGAAGAAGAGGCCCCCATGCGTTGGTGGTCCTGCAAAATGATGATATGCTGGCGGAGTTCCCATACCCTGCCAGTAAGAAGAGGTCCCCTCATGGCTACAGAAGCTGCGGGGCTGGCGGGGGTCCCCACACCCCGCCAGCAAGAAGAGGTTCCTGTGCAGTGGCAGTGCCAAACGATGATGTGCTGTCAGGGTTCCCACAGCCCACCAGTAAGAAGAGGTGCCCACATAAAAGCAGCTGCAGACGCTGAGGGGCTGGTGGAGTTTGCCACACCCCACCAGCAAGAAAAGGTTCCTGTGCGGCGGTGACGCCAAATGATGATGTACTGGCGGGGTTCCCACACCCCGCCAGAAAGAAGCCCCTATGTAACGGCAGTGGTAGCAGAAGCTGGCAGGGTTCCCCACACTCCACCAGCATGAAAAGGTCCCTGTGTGGTGGTGGTGGCTGCACAAGCTGAGAGGTTGGCGGGGTTCTCCACACCCCACCAGCAAGAAAAGGTTCCTGCTTGTCGGCACATGGTGGGCCCAGGTGTGACCTGCCGGAAAGAAAAAAGAACGATTGATAGCAGCGGCCGCTGCTACTTTATCACGCGGCACTGCTCTTTCTCCTTCCCGCGCACCACGTATCACTTCCTGTTCCGGGTCATGGCGGGGGGGGGGGAGGGGCAGGCGCGGGAAGAAGAAAAGGCCAGCCACAAGTGCCACAGCTTTTTTTTAGCACTGCTGCCGTTCCCACTGGGCTTGAACGTGTTGATAGCCCGGCGGCAATGGCAGCAGGGAAGAAAGAGCAGCGGGAGAGACCAGGAGCACGCGACACAGCAGCTGGTGCTTGGCGACACGCTAGTGTGTCGCAACACACCGGTTGAGAACCGCTGACTTAGAGAATAGCCACTGCCATTAGCAACGGTAACATGGAATAGACTTAGTTTTTGGGTACTTGCCAGGTTCTTGTGGCCTGGATTGGCCACTGTTGGAAACAGGATGCTGGGCTTGATGGACCCTTGGTCTGACCCAGTATGGCATTTTCTTAGGTGAGGGAAGGGAAGAGGGGTGACTGGGTGGAAGGGGAGGAAAGGAATGACTGAGCATAGAGGGTGGGAGGAGAGGAAAATACATTGAAATCATCAGCTCAGTGTGTTGTGGCAGTCAAAAAAGTAAACAATGTTAGAAATTATTAGGAAGGAGATGGCAAATAAAACAGTGGATGTCATAATGCCTCTGTATCGCTCCATGGTGAGACCGCACCTTGAATACTGTGTACAATTCTGGTCGCCGCATCTCAAAAAAGATATAGTTGCGATGGAGAAGGTACAGAGAAGGGCGACCAAAATGATAAGGGGAATGGAACAGCTCCCCGATGAATAAAGACTAAGGAGGTTAGGGCTGTTCAGCTTGGAGAAGAGATGGCTGAGGGGGGATATGATAGAGGTGTTTAAATTCATGACAGGTCTTGAACGAGTAGATGTGAATCAATTATTTACTCTCTCACGGGCCGATTCAGTAAAGTCCGCAGGAGAGCGGACGAACGCCTGCTCTCCCGGCGTGCGCACAGGCCACTCGCCTGTGCGCGCGATACAGTATTTAAATTAGGTGGTGCGGTAGAAACGGGCAAAAGGAGGTGCTAGGGACACTAGCGCGTCCCTAGCGCCTCCTTTTGACCCGGAGCGGCGGCTGTCAGCGGGTTTGACAGCCGACGCTCAATTTTGCCTGCGTCTGTTCTCGAGCCTGCTGACAGCCACGGGGTCGGAAACCAGACGCCAGCAAAATTGAGCGTCCGGTTTTTGGCCACCGGCCCATTTAAAAATTTCTTTTTTTTTTTAAACTTTTTTTACTCTTCGGGACCTCCGACTTAATATTGCCATGATATTAAGTCGGAGGGTGCACAGAAAAGCAGTTTTTACTGCTTTTCTGTGCACTTTCCCGGTGCCGGCAGAAACTAGCACCTACCTTTGGGTAGGCGCTAATTTCTTAAAGTAAAATGTGCGGCTTAGCTGCACATTTTACTTTCTGTATCGCACGGGAATACCTAATAGCGCCCTCAACATGCATTTGCATGTTGAGGGCGCTATTAGGTTCCGCGGGTTGGACGCACGTTTTCCTCCCCTTACTGAATAAGGGGTAAGGGAAAACGCGCGTCCAAGGGCAGGTTAACAGTGCGCTCCGTCGGAGCACACTGTACTGTATCGGCCTGTCAGATAATAGGACTAGGGGGCATGCCATGAAGTTAGCAAGTAATTCATTTAAAAGAAATTGAAGAAAATTCTTTTTCACTCAGTGCATAGTTAAGCTCTGGAATTCATTGCCAGAGGATGTGGTAAGCGAAGAAACACAAGGTGATCGGTAAAAAGCAGCCTTTATTGGAATAAGCCCGACTCTGGCCGCATTTCGCTCACACAGGAGCTGCCTCAGGGGCTATCATTGGTGAATGTCTTCATTTGTGAAAGAAACATAAGTAGTCAAAAATTCAACAGTTCAGATAAAGCAACTTGGTGTTGTGATCTTCAATATTTGTTGAGACAATACGATGTGTGAAACACTCTTACAGCGTTTTTTTTAGACCATTTCAGATCAATTACATGGCCGTGGTGAGGCCACGCTGTATATGTTCAAAATCTTTGGCATGTCTAGGTTCGAACAAACAACGGGATGTCGTCATGGCCTACAACTGTCATGACGTCCAGACAACAGGCAACCCTGTTATTTTGTATAAAGTATTAGAGAAAAACATGAAAAGCTAGAGCTGTATTTAACAAAATAACAGGGTTGTCTGGACGTCCTGACAGCTGTACGCCATGACATCATCCCGTTGTTTGGACGCGGGCTATTTAACTTTGACAGCTGGTTTGATGCGGTCTCTGTACCACTCTCCAAGAATTGATTTGAGCCTTGGCGTCCGAATTGAGAAGGTCGTCTCTCCATCAACACGAAGCTAAGTTACAATACAGTCTCAATATTTTACACGTCCGATAGTTGTTTCTCATTAAATTTACAGATATTTGACAATTTGATATCACTCAGCCCTGAGGAAGCTACGAGTTTCGTAGCGAAACACTGGCCGCTATCCAGTTAAGAGTGCAAGTTGGTTTAATGGGGACAGACGGACATTTTACATGATAGTAACAACAACCATTTCTAACCTTATTATCAAGCTTTTGCTTTCAAAAAACTTTTCTGAGCCGCAAATGATTAACAGACCGAACGGTTCTTTTCACAGTAAGAATGCGTTGTCAGGCTTGCTGATGCGGCATTCTCCAAATTTCAGATTCACACACAGTTGATATGGGAAAACAATGTAACCCTTTGTTTTGATGCAGAGAGGTGTTTGAAGTTGTCATAGACTGTTTCCTTTTGTTTGAGTTTTTTGTTGATATACAGGACAGAGGTTTAGTCCTTTTTTTTAGTATATCTTATGTTCATACAGGTGAATTTTCAAAAGGAATTAGACAGGTTAATGTAACATACTGTCGTACCAATTTTCAAAACCCAGTTTTACTCAAGTAAATTCTTTTTAAAATCAAGCCCTTACGTTCTAAGGATCTTATATCATCAGTTCTGATGTCACGTTACTGGTGCCCATATAAAAATAACTAGAACATAAGTCAATAAGCCCTGGCCTTCCTAGCTGTGGTTAGGCTGTAAGCACATGGAGTTGTCCTAAAATGACTTTCTGTTTCATTTGTTTGGGCAGGAGCAGACAATGATTCGTATCTCTCAGGAACTGCCGAGCATCCTCTCCCACCATGCCCAGCCTGTCAACAAGAAATGCTTTCCCACCTGGGAGAAGTTCCTGCAGGCGTTTCTCAGCCAAGGTGAGGGTCCTGCACCCACAGCCCCTCCAGGAAGTAGAAGGAAATGGTGATGCCCGCATGGCACTGTGCACGCTCTGGGAGATGCTTCCTTCCCTGCCTGCTCTCCTGCTTTCCCCATTCTGTCTCTTCATTCTACTTTTTTCCATGTCCCCCATGCTCTCTCTGTTGTTTGAGGGTCCTCTTGCCATCCACTCTGCTTCCACCCGGACAAATTAAAAACAAGAAGCACCACAGTACTTAGGATATCAAGACCTTCATATAACTGAGCTATGTACATTCTCTTAAAAGTTGCTGAAAGCTCCGGAAAACCCTTTAATTGTACGTAAGCATTTAAAATTGCTGAAAAGTTTAATTATTGGCCTCATAGGAGAAGTGGTGAAGGCTAGCAGTGTAAATGTTTTTTGGAAAAGGTAGCCTTTAGGGAGTGAGCAGCAGGGAAGGAATCTCCCCATTGGGGTCTGATCTGGACTGGCCCAGGATACTGGGCTCAATGAACCACTGGTCTGGCCCAGCTTGTGTTCTTATCCCACTTTTTCTCCTGTTCCCATTTTTAGTAAGCATGGTTAAATATATCAATAAAAGATGTGGTCCCCTGCTAGTTGGATGCAGTCGTAATCACGTGTTTGTGTTGAAAGAGGACCATTTTCCTGCAGAGGCTTCTCTGAGCTTTTTTCCTCCTTGGCAGAAGCTCAGTCTTAGAGCCTGACGCTTTTCCCTCCTTCTGTGTCGGAGGCATCAGTTTCAAGGAGTGGCTGGTTTTAGCTGCTTGAACATAACTGGGCAGTGTTCAGCTGAAAATGACACTGGAATGGGAAGGCGACCCTAGCAATACCCCTGGAGTGAAGCGGCTCATTCTGACCAATTAAATTTCGCCATCTTAAAACCAGCGGTCTCCAGAAATTAGTTCTTAACCTTTGGAAAACTGACCCTTTGGTGAATCAGGCTCCGAATGTATTTACCCACCTGGGAGAAAGCCCCCTCATTATAACCAAAATAACTTTCTCTTACAGTCTTTTCCTTCATTTTTATTAAAATATTCACCCCTTTTAAGGATGCTGGTGCTACTTAGGTGCTCACTGTCCAATGTTTGGATTTTCCTTTATCAAGTCCTGTCTCCCTCAGCTGCCTCAGGTACAAACAGATTGTAAGCACCCTGGTGATAGGGAAATAACGAAAGTACCTAAATGTAATATAAATCAAAATAAATAAGCAGCCCAGAGAAGATTTCACACATCAGGCGTAGCCCTTTTCATGCACTTCAGAAGCAAAAGCCGCTAGGAAAAGGGCAGAGGACAGAGAGAGCCTGCTCATAGGATGGGACTAGATACTGGGACTTCAGAGTTCACAACTCCCTGCCACTGTCACTGGCCTCCAAAGGTAGCCAAGATAACCAGGAAAAAATGTGTACCTCATGATTACCTTAAGTCATGAGATGTATTCTTGTTTCTTCAGTAGCAGTAATGCCCATATACTGCATATTACCCTGTGCTGATAATGCCCTCTGTGCAGATTCATGTACACTGCAGAGAATAAACTGCACAGTAATGCCCTGAATGCAGATATGTGTACATTAGATATCATACTCTGCATTGATAATGCACTGTAAGCAGATATGCATACACTGGGTATAAAGCTATGCACTGATATGCAGATAATGCACTGTATGCGATATGTGTATATTAGGTATAATACTCTGCCCTTATAATACCCTGTGTGCAGATATGTCTGTAATGCACATTCAGTATAATACTCTACCCTGATTATGCTCTTTATGCAGATATGCATACACTGGGTATAATATTCCGTATTGATTATGCCCTGTATGCAGATATAAATATAATACTCACATTGTGTATAATATTCTGCACTGATAATTGCCTCAATGCAGATATGAGCATAATACTCAGATTGGGTATAATTCTTTGTACTGATAATGCCCTGCATGTGGATATGCGTACACTGGGCATAGTACTCTGCAGTGATAATACCCTGCTAGCAGATATGTGTACACTGGGTTTAATATTCTAACCTGATAATGCCCTGGATGTAGATATGCATACACTGGCTATAATACTCTGTACTGATAATGCTCTGTATGCAGATATGTGTATAACACTTAGTTTTCGGGTACTTGCCAGGTTCTTGTGGCCTGGATTGGCCACTGTTGGAAGCAGGATGCTGGGCTTGATGGACCCTTGGTCTGACCCAGTATGGCATTTTCTTATGTTCTTATAATACTCTGTACGTATGTCCTGTATGCAGATATGCATACACTGGCTATAATACTCCACCCTGATAATGTCCTGTATGGATATCTGCATACACTCAGTATAATACTCTGAACAGATAATGCCCTTTATGCAGATATGCGTACACTGGGTATAATACTTTGCACTGATTTTTCTAATGTGTGTTATATAAAAGTAATTTTTCCACCGACTTTTTTGTTATAACATTGAAATTCCCAGGCAAACTAAAATAAAAATGGAAAACGAAGATCCCTATGTGTAGAGTACTTTGGACTTTTAATACCCTGCATGCAGATATGCATACTGTGTAGAATACCTGGCATTGATAATGCCCTTTAAATAGAAACACATATACTGTAGATATTACAGTGCACTGATAAAACACTGCATGCAGATACATGTACACTGTGTAGAATATCCGGCTTTGATAATGCCCTTTAAGCAGATACACACATACTGTAGAGAGTACACTGCACAGATAATACACTGCATGCAGATACATGTACACTGTGAAGAATTCCTGGCATTAATAACATCTTTTCTTCCTGCTAGGTGGAGTGATTGAAGCCTTCCCACCCTCGGACAGCATCACAAACCTCACGGCGGATATGCTGATAGAACCCACAGGAGAGATAAGCCTGGTGTCCTGTGGGGATCAGATTCATGCCAGCAGCCCCCTGAAGTGCATAGGCACCTCTATTCCGCAGGCATCAGTTGACTCGACTGTGCTGAATGCCATATGTTGGAAAGTGGGAGAGGCATGCAAGGCCAAAGGCTTGCTGGGTTATTTTTCCCTCGATCTGGTCACCTTCATCCACCCGCACACAATGAAACAGCAGGTGAAGAGCTTGGCTTTATTTTTACTGTATTCACTGTCTATGAATGATCTCTCTTCAGCTGTCCATGCTGTGTTCATTCTTTGGGGGCGATGTTAGCATGTTTCATGACGGTCATCCCCAGCAGCCTCACTCCAGCTGTGGGTTTAGGAATTCAACAGGGGTTTGGAAGCTCTTCAAACCCTTGTTTAGAAAGGGAATAGAGACCCAGAAAACACAGTGTATATGTGTAATGGGTATTTGAATTTTTGACTAACTGGAAATGTTTATTGGTAGTAGTTATGCTTTAAGAAGCCGTTTCGAGGAGTATATACTCCCACTGGGCCTGTTACTGAGGAAATGTAGGGATTAATATTATTTGTATATTGATGATATACAATTGCGTATTTCCCTAGACTAAGATGTTACTGAATTGCCTTTTGGCTGTTGAATCCTGGTTCCCTGGTAATGCACTGATATGGTTACTCTTTCGTTTCTCCCTCTATTATTTTTCATTATCTAGTTCAATCACCTTGTATATTTTTATTTTTGATTTTCTCTTCTTTTTGTCCATTCCCCCCTACCTGTTCCGTGTATTTTCTCCCTGCAGTTTATTGTAAACCGATATGATGTTTCACACTAATGTCGGTATAAAAAAGTTAAATAAATGAATAATTCTTTGCAGCTTACCCTGACCAAGATTCTCAGGATAGGTAAAGCCCTATCCCTGGAGGACCTTCTCTTAATTCCTAGAACGCTTCAAATGTAGGGCCTAGGTGTTGCTTTAGATAACTTGGCTGGGATTCAGCATAAGCGCACAGTTTGTAGCTCTTGTATTGCTTCCTTATCCCTGATAAGGCAAACTCGTTCTATTTTGGACAAGGAGCAACGTGAGTGCAGTGTTACATTGCCATCACTTTGGCTTGCCTCCAGAGTTCTGCTGCTTGTATCGTCTCAGGACCATAGGCCCCCAGATCATCTTTAAAGTGGTCTGCATAATATATGAGGCCAGATTATTTGGCTGCATATCTTTCACGATATCTCCCAGAGCATCCGGCCTCTTTGCTGGCTGAAACCATGGGAGGACTTTCAGCAGTGTTGCACCAGTGACTTAGAATAGCTTTCCATTGAAGGCCAGGCAGGGTACAGATTATTGATGATTTCGTAGATAGGTCAAAGCCTCCTTTCCCAGGCTTGTTATGTTGGTTTTCATTTTTTGTTGATTTCTTTTGCTTTTTATCTTGTGCTGTTTTTCTGAAGAATTTTATGGTATTGTCAATGATTCAACCGTTATTGCGGTTGTACATCCTCGGTAATGTTTGTTTTCATTGTTAGTCGCTGGAACTGTTTCCTTGGACGTGTTCTGGCAGGCAATAAATAGTAATGTTGGGCTACATGTGTGACCACTGCTTTTAGGTTTTTGCAAGGTGTCTCTTAGAAAAGGAAAGACATTAAAAATCATGTGGCTCCATTAGCTCAAATGTGATGTACTCTTATGATTCTATGAGGTTATTATTGTGTTTTGTTTGTTTGATGTAATTTTGATTCCCATTGTAATCTGCAATCAGTATATTTAAGAAAGCAAAACACCTC
The DNA here is from genome assembly GCF_901001135.1 of Rhinatrema bivittatum. Lineage (NCBI taxonomy): Eukaryota > Metazoa > Chordata > Amphibia > Gymnophiona > Rhinatrematidae > Rhinatrema > Rhinatrema bivittatum. The sequence goes on from NW_021821529.1 coordinate 22,097, forward strand.
ACAAGCAGGGAAATGATTTCACTGTGCAAACATTAGCATATCCTTCATTGTTGAGAGCATGGAAACCTAGCAGTGCTGGAGACAGGGTAGAGTGCTTGGAGGAGGTAGAGTTAGAGCCCAAGTTGCCAGTTTCAAAACTCTGCTACAGGCATCAAAAGTAAAACTCAGGAAAGGCTGCGATATTTCACAGCATCCACCAGGTGGCAGAGCAGTCAGAAGCTGCCGGGAATCTTTCCTCAAAGCAGTACCCCAGCTCCTGTTAAATAAACTTGCAGGAAACGTGTAATCAAGAGCTCTCTTTACTTCTGCAACTTTTAAGCACTGGCCTGGAACTGGAATGTGGTGATGCAAGAGATCATCGCTGTCCAGTCAGATGTGACTGATGTCATACAGTTATCTGTTTACATGATGACATCATAAAGACGCTAGCAACTGTACCCGTTCTGCGCCCGGGCGGCGAGCCTTTTTATTGGCACATATGCTCTTAAGTAATTATATTTTAAATTATTAAATAAAAAAGTTATCACTTAAAGTTGCAGAATTTCCCTAGAAATTTACTGTAAGAGTGACCCTTCCACATACACACACCCTCATACAGGCTCCCTCACTCTCTCGCACACACACACACACATCCCCTCATATAGGCTCCCTCTCTCTGAAATCCACACTCGAGCATCCCCGCACCTACCCTCTCTTACCTCCCATGCTCTCTCTCACACCCTCCTCTTACCAACCCTGCTCTCTGCCACCCCCCCTCTCACACACACATCTCCCTCACCGGCATCCCCCTCCCATGCTCTCTCTCACACCCTCCCTCCCTCCCCTCTCTCACTGGCATACCACGGGACCCGCACCGTTCGCGGCAAAGATGAAGGCCCGGTGCGCAGTTCACGGCACACAGGGGCCTTCCATTTTCACCGCAAACGGCACACCGGGCCTTCATCTTTGCCGCGAATAGAGCGTGTGCCATGGGACGTGCTCCATTCGTGCCATGCCAGGGTCTCCTCTGCTATTTTCTGCCTGACCCACGATGCTGTCCTTCCGGTTTTGAATATTCTTCCGGTGAGGGAGGAAATCTGCGGGAAGGAGGAATTCTGCGCAAAATCTGCATTCCGCAGTAGCGCAGAATTCCCCCAGGAGTACCTCTTGTAGCTGGTGTTGTGTCATGGCCACTGTACGGCGTGTTTGAGCCTCCAAGGCAGCCAGGGAGCCGTCTGCGCCATCTATCGGCGGGCTGGGGAACATGCGCGAGCACTGCTGGACACACTACCAAGCCCGATATATTATAGCGCCATCTATCAGCAGGCTGGGGAACATGCACAAGCACTGACGGACACACTACCAAGCCCGATATATTATAGCGCCATCTATCGGCAGGCTGGGGAACATGCGCGAGCACTGCTGGACACACTACCAAGCCTGATATATTATAGCGCCATCTATAGGCGGGCTGGGGAACATGCGCGAGCACTGACGGACACACTACCAAGCCCTATATATTATAGCGCCATCTATAGGCGGGCTGGGGAACATGCGCAAGCACTGACGGACACACTACCAAGCCTGATATATTATAGCGCCATCTATCAGCAGGCTGGGGAACATGCACAAGCACTGACGGACACACTACCAAGCCTGATATATTATAGCGCCATCTATCAGCAGGCTGGGGAACATGCGCGAGCACTGCTGGACACACTACCAAGCCTGATATATTATAGCGCCATCTATCAGCAGGCTGGGGAACATGCGCGAGCACTGCTGGACACACTACCAAGCCCTATATATTATAGCGCCATCTATCAGCAGGCTGGGGAACATGCGCGAGCACTGACGGACACACTACCAAGCCCTATATATTATAGCGACATCTATCAGCAGGCTGGGGAACATGCGCGAGCACTGACGGACACACTACCAAGCCTGATATATTATAGTGCCATCTATCGGTGGGCTGGAGAACATGCACGAGCACTGACGGACACACTACCAAGCCTGATATATTATAGCGCCATCTATCGGCGGGCTGGGGAACATGCGCGAGCACTGACAGGCGCACTACCAAGCCCGATATATTATAGCGCCATCTATCAGCAGGCTGGGGAACATGCGCGAGCACTGACGGACACACTACCAAGCCCTATATATTATAGCGCCATCTATCAGCGAGCTGGGGAACATGCGCGAGCACTGACGGACACACTACCAAGCCCTATATATTATAGCGCCATCTATCAGCAGGCTGGGGAACATGCACAAGCACTGACGGACACACTACCAAGCCCGATATATTATAGCGCCATCTATAGGCGGGCTGGAGAACATGCGCGAGCACTGACGGACACACTACCAAGCCCTATATATTATAGCGCCATCTATAGGCGGGCTGGAGAACATGCGCAAGCACTGACGGACACACTACCAAGCCCGATATATTATAGCGCCATCTATCAGCAGGCTGGGGAACATGCGCAAGCACTGACGGACACACTACCAAACCTGATATATTATAGCGCCATCTATCAGCAGGCTGGGGAACATGCGCAAGCACTGACGGACACACTACCAAGCCTGATATATTATAGCGCCATCTATAGGCGGGCTGGGGAACATGCGCGAGCACTGACGGACACACTACCAAGCCTGATATATTATAGCGCCATCTATCGGTGGGCTGGGGAACATGCGCGAGCACTGACGGACACACTACCAAGCCTGATATATTATAGCGCCATCTATCGGTGGGCTGGGGAACATGCGCGAGCACTGATGGATACACTACCAAGCCTGATATATTATAGCGCCATCTATCGGCGGGCTGGAGAACATGCGCGAGCACTGACAGATACACTACCAAGCCTGATATATTATAGCGCCATCTATCAGCAGGCTGGGGAACATGCGCGAGCACTGCTGGACACACTACCAAGCCCTATATATTATAGCACCATCTATCGGCGGGCTGGGGAACATGCGCAAGCACTGACGGACACACTACCAAGCCTGATATATTATAGCGCCATCTATCGGCGGGCTGGGGAACATGCGCAAGCACTGACGGACACACTACCAAGCCTGATATATTATAGCGCCATCTATCGGCGGGCTGGGGAACATGCGCGAGCACTGACGGACACACTACCAAGCCTGATATATTATAGCGCCATCTATCGGCAGGCTGGGGAACATGCGCGAGCACTGACGAAAACACTACCAAGCCCTATATATTATAGCGCCATCTATCGGTGGGCTGGGGAACATGCGCGAGCACTGCTGGACACACTACCAAGCCCTATATATTATAGCGCCATCTATCGGCGGACTGGGGAACATGCGCGAGCACTGACGGACACACTACCAAGCCCTATATATTAAAGCGCCATCTATCGGCGGACTGGGGAACATGCGCGAGCACTGACGGACACACTACCAAGCCCTATATATTATAGCGCCATCTATCGGCGGGCTGGGGAACATGCGCGAGCACTGCTGGACACACTACCAAGCCCTATATATTATAGCGCCATCTATCGGCGGGCTGGGGAACATGCGCGAGCACTGATGGACACACTACCAAGCCCTATAAATTATAGCGCCATCTATCGGCGGGCTGGGGAACATGCGCGAGCACTGACGGACACACTACCAAGCCCTATATATTATAGCGCCATCTATCGGCGGGCTGGGGAACATGCGCGAGCACTGCTGGACACACTACCAAGCCCTATATATTATAGCACCATCTATCGGCGGGCTGGGGAACATGCGCGAGCACTGACGGACACACTACCAAGCCCTATATATTATAGCGCCATCTATCGGCGGGCTGGGGAACATGCGCGAGCACTGCTGGACACACTACCAAGCCCTATATATTATAGCGCCATCTATCGGCGGGCTGGGGAACATGCGCGAGCACTGACGGACACACTACCAAGCCCTATATATTATAGCGCCATCTATCGGCGGGCTGGGGAACATGCGCGAGCACTGCTGGACACACTACCAAGCCCTATATATTATAGCGCCATCTATCGGCGGGCTGGGGAACATGCGCGAGCACTGACGGACACACTACCAAGCCCTATATATTATAGCGCCATCTATCGGCGGGCTGGGGAACATGCGCGAGCACTGACGGACACACTACCAAGCCCTATATATTATAGCGCCATCTATCGGCGGGCTGGGGAACATGCGCGAGCACTGCTGGACACACTACCAAGCCCTATATATTATAGCGCCATCTATCGGCGGGCTGGGGAACATGCGCGAGCACTGACGGACACACTACCAAGCCCTATATATTATAGCGCCATCTATCGGCGGGCTGGGGAACATGCGCGAGCACTGCTGGACACACTACCAAGCCCTATATATTATAGCGCCATCTATCGGCGGGCTGGGGAACATGCGCGAGCACTGACGGACACACTACCAAGCCCTATATATTATAGCGCCATCTATCGGCGGGCTGGGGAACATGCGCGAGCACTGCTGGACACACTACCAAGCCCTATATATTATAGCGCCATCTATCGGCGGGCTGGGGAACATGCGCGAGCACTGACGGACACACTACCAAGCCCTATATATTATAGCGCCATCTATCGGCGGGCTGGGGAACATGCGCGAGCACTGACGGACACACTACCAAGCCCTATATATTATAGCGCCATCTATCGGCGGGCTGGGGAACATGCGCGAGCACTGACGGACACACTACCAAGCCCTATATATTATAGCGCCATCTATCGGCGGGCTGGGGAACATGCGCAAGCACTGACGGACACACTACCAAGCCTGATATATTATAGCGCCATCTATCGGCGGGCTGGGGAACATGCGCGAGCACTGACGGACACACTACCATGCCCTATATATTATAGCGCCATCTATTGGCGGGCTGGGGAACATGCGCGAGCACTGCTGGACACACTACCAAGCCCTATATATTTTAGCGCCATCTATTGGCGGGCTGGGGAACATGCGCGAGCACTGCTGGACACACTACCAAGCCCTATATATTATAGCGCCATCTATTGGCGGGCTGGGGAACATGCGCGAGCACTGCTGGACACACTACCAAGCCCTATATATTATAGCGCCATCTATCAGCAGGCTGGGGAACATGCGCGAGCACTGACGGACACACTACCAAGCCTGATATATTATAGCGCCATCTATCGGCGGGCTGGGGAACATGCGCAAGCACTGATGGATACACTACCAAGCCTGATATATTATAGCGCCATCTATCAGCAGGCTGGGGAACATGCGCGAGCACTGCTGGACACACTACCAAGCCCTATATATTATAGCGCCATCTATGGGCGGGCTGGGGAACATGCGCGAGCACTGCTGGACACACTACCAAGCCCTATATATTATAGCGCCATCTATCAGCAGGCTGGGGAACATGCGCGAGCACTGACGGACACACTACCAAGCCTGATATATTATAGCGCCATCTATCAGCAGGCTGGGGAACATGCGCAAGCACTGCTGGACACACTACCAAGCCTGATATATTATAGCGCCATCTATCGGCGGGCTGGGGAACATGCGCAAGCACTGCTGGACACACTACCAAGCCCTATATATTATAGCGCCATCTATCAGCAGGCTGGGGAACATGCGCGAGCACTGCTGGACACACTACCAAGCCTGATATACTATAGCGCCATCTATCAGCAGGCTGGGGAACATGCGCAAGCACTGACGGACACACTACCAAGCCTGATATACTATAGCGCCATCTATCAGCAGGCTGGGGAACATGCGCGAGCACTGCTGGACACACTACCAAGCCCTATATATTATAGCGACATCTATCAGCAGGCTGGGGAACATGCGCGAGCACTGCTGGACACACTACCAAGCCCTATATATTATAGCGACATCTATCAGCGGGCTGGGGAACATGCGCGAGCACTGCTGGACACACTACCAAGCCCTATATATTATAGCGCCATCTATCGGCGGGCTGGGGAACATGCGCAAGCACTGATGGATACACTACCAAGCCTGATATATTATAGCGCCATCTATCGGTGGGCTGGGGAACATGCGCGAGCACTGACAGGCGCACTACCAAGCCCGATATATTATAGCGCCATCTATCGGCGGGCTGGGGAACATGCGAGAGCACTGACGGACACACTACCAAGCCCGATATATTATAGCGCCATCTATCGGTGGGCTGGAGAACATGCACGAGCACTGACGGACACACTACCAAGCCTGATATATTATAGCGCCATCTATCGGTGGGCTGGGGAACATGCGCGAGCACTGACAGGCGCACTACCAAGCCCGATATATTATAGCGCCATCTATCGGTGGGCTGGAGAACATGCACGAGCACTGACGGACACACTACCAAGCCTGATATATTATAGCGCCATCTATCGGTGGGCTGGGGAACATGCGCGAGCACTGACAGGCGCACTACCAAGCCCGATATATTATAGCGCCATCTATCGGCGGGCTGGAGAACATGCGCGAGCACTGACTGACACACTACCAAGCCTGATATATTATAGCGCCATCTATCAGCAGGCTGGGGAACATGCGCAAGCACTGACGGACACACTACCAAGCCTGATATATTATAGCGCCATCTATCGGCGGGCTGCAGAACATGCGCGAGCACTGACGGACACACTACCAAGCCCGATATATTATAGCACCATCTATCGGCGGGCTGGGGAACATGCGCGAGCACTGACGGACACACTACCAAGCCTGATATATTATAGCGCCATCTATTGGTGGGCTGGGGAACATGCGCGAGCACTGACAGGCGCACTACCAAGCCCGATATATTATAGCGCCATCTATCGGTGGGCTGGAGAACATGCACGAGCACTGACGGACACACTACCAAGCCTGATATATTATAGCGCCATCTATCGGTGGGCTGGGGAACATGCGCGAGCACTGACAGGCGCACTACCAAGCCCGATATATTATAGCGCCATCTATCGGCGGGCTGGGGAACATGCGAGAGCACTTACGGACACACTACCAAGCCCGATATATTATAGCGCCATCTATCGGTGGGCTGGAGAACATGCACGAGCACTGACGGACACACTACCAAGCCTGATATATTATAGCGCCATCTATCGGTGGGCTGGGGAACATGCGCGAGCACTGACAGGCGCACTACCAAGCCCGATATATTATAGCGCCATCTATCGGCGGGCTGGGGAACATGCGAGAGCACTGACGGACACACTACCAAGCCCGATATATTATAGCACCATCTATTGGCGGGCTGGGGAACATGCGAGAGCACTGACGGACACACTACCAAGCCCGATATATTATAGCACCATCTATCGGCGGGCTGGGGAACATGCGCAAGCACTGACGGACACACTGCCAAGCCCGATATATTATAGCGCCATCTATCGGCGGGCTGGGGAACATGCGCGAGCACTGACGAAAACACTACCAAGCCCGATATATTATAGCACCATCTATCGGCGGGCTGGGGAACATGCGCAAGCACTGACGGACACACTGCCAAGCCCGATATCCTATAGCGCCATCTATCGGGCTGGGGAACATGCGCAAGCACTGACGGACACACTACCAAGCCTAATATATTATAGCGCCATCTATCGGCGGGCTGGGGAACATGCGCAAGCACTGATGGACACACTACCAAGCCCGATATACTATAGCGCCATCTATCGGCGGGCTGGGGAACATGCGCGAGCACTGACGGACACACTACCAAGCCTGATATATTATAGCGCCATCTATCGGCGGGCTGATATACTATAGCGCCATCTATCGGCGGGCTGGGGAACATGCGCAAGCACTGACGGACACACTACCAAGCCCGATATACTATAGCGCCATCTATCGGCGGGCTGGGGAACATGCGCGAGCACTGACGGACACACTACCGAGCCCGATATATTATAGCGCCATCTATCGGCGGGCTGGGGAACATGCGTGAGCACTGACGGACACACTACCAAGCCCGATATATTATGGATTCTGCCAATGACAGTCCAACCAACACAGCCTGAAACATTTTCATCAAAATGCCTTGCATTTATGGAAGAAAATACAGACGAGTTTTCCAGAGGGGAAAGATTTCCATAACTGACTAATGCCTTTGGTAGGCCAGCATGCTCCTCTCACTCTCCACCCATAGATCCAGACTCAGATGAAACATTAAATGGAGTTAATAGCACATCCCTTAGCTTTCTTTTTCTATTTAGTATCAAGAATAATTTCCATAAGAATGATTTTCTTCTCGCCTATCATATGAAAGGGGAAGTGTTTGTATGAAGTTCCTTGAGGAGCAAAAGAGAGGACGAGTAGGAGTAAGATTATGTGGCAGGGGGCCACCGAGACCACGGGGCCTGTTCTCCCTATCCTGCGTGTGCGCTGGCTTCACCACTCTTAAAGGGCCAGTGATGGGAAGACCTCAGAGGTGCACCCTGATGACATCATCTCAGCCCTAAGGGCCAAGGCAAAGACCCCCCTCCAACGCCTCGGTATTAGGTTGTGCATTCTTCATTCCTGGTTTCTGTTACCTGCTGGATTCCTGAGTTCCTGTGTCTTGATCCCAGTTCCATTGACAGTCTGGTTTGTCTTGAGTTCTTGTCTTCCTGGTCAGTCTTCCTCATCTATCTTTGGTGTCCCTCCTTGCTCTTGCGGTTCCTTGTCCTTCTCTTCGTTCCTTGTCTCTTTGGATTGGACTTCTGGCTTGACCTCAAATTGGACCTTAACGCTGCTTGACCTCTGCCTGCCACTGACCACTGCCTGTTTACTGTTATTGACTGAACTCTGCCTGGCCCGACCTCTGCCTGAACCTCGACCTTGAGAGAACTCTGCCCACGTTGACCAGAGCCTGAACCTGACTCTGATTGCTTGCCACTTGCTCTGACTGCTGCTTGACCGACTCCGCTTTCCTTACTGTGCTGGCCCACAACATTTTCACCCCCCACAGAGGCCAGTGCCTAAGTCCGGCCGGCCCTGGCACCTGAGGGCTCAACCTAAAGGGAACAAAATCTGGTATTGGTGAAGGTCCAACTCTACCTGCTGACGGCTCCCCCTTAAGAACATAAGAACATGCCATACTGGGTCAGACCAAGGGTCCATCAAGCCCAGCATCCTGTTTCCAACAGTGGCCAATCCAGGTCACAAGTACCTGGCAATTACCCCAAAACTAAGTCATGTTACCGATGCTAGTAATAGCAGTGGCTATTTTCTAAGTCAGCTTAATTAACAGCAGGTAATGGACTTCTCCTCCAAGAACTTATCCAATCCTTTTTTAAACCCAGCTACACTAACTGTACTAACCACATCCTCTGGCAACAAATTCCAGAGTTTAATTGTGCGTTGAGTAAAAAAGAACTTTCTCCGATTAGTTTTAAATGTGCCCCATGCTAACTTCATGGAGTGCCCCCTACTCTTTCTATTATCTGAAAGAGTAAATAACCGATTCACATCTACCCGTTCTAGACCTCTCATGATTTTAAACACCTCTATCACATCCCCCCTCAGCCGTCTCTTCTCCAAGCTGAAGAGTCCTAACCTCTTTAGTCTTTCCTCATAGGGGAGTTGTTCCATTCCCCTTATCATTTTGGTTGCCCTTCTCTGTACCTTCTCCATCGCAACTATATCTTTTTTGAGATGCGGCGACCAGAATTGTACACAGTATTCAAGGTGCGGTCTCACCATGGAGCGATATAGAGGCATTATGACATTTTCCGTTTTATTCACCATTCCCTTTCTAATAATTCCCAACATACTGTTTGCTTTTTTGACTGCTGCAGCACACTGAGCTGACGATTTCAGTGTGTTATCCACTATGATGCCTAGATCTTTCTTGGGTGGTAGTTCCTAATATGGAACCTAACATTTTGTAACTACAGCAAGGGTTATTTTTCCCTATGTGCATCATTTTGCACTTATCCACATTAAATTTCATCTGCCATTTGGATGCCCAATTTTCCAGTCTCACAATCTGCTTGTGATTTAACTACGCTGAACAATTTTGTATCATCTGCAAATTTGATTATCTCACTCGTCGTATTTCTTTCTAGGTCATTTATAAATATATTGAAAAGTACGGATCCCAATACAGATCCCTGAGGCACTCCACTGCCCACTCCCTTCCACTGAGAAAATTGTCCATTTAATCCTACTGTCTGTTTCCTGTCTTTTAGCCAGTTTGTAATCCACAAAAGGACATCGCCTCCTATCCCGTGACTTTTTAGTTTTCTTAGAAGCCTCTCATGAGGGACTTTGTGAAACGCCTTCTGAAAATCCATATACACTACATCTATTGGTTCACCTTTATCCATATGTTTATTAACCCCTTAAAAAAAATGAAGCAGATTTGTTAGGCAAGACTTCCCTTGGGTAAATCCATGTTGACTGTGTTCCATTAAACTATGTCTTTCTATATGCTCTACGATTTTGATCTTTAGAATAGTTTCCACAATTTTTCCTGGCACTGAAGTCAGGCTTTCTGGTTTATAGTTTCCAGGATCGCCCCTGGAGCCCTTTTTAAATATTGGGGTTACACTGTCTTCAGGTACAATAGATGATTTTAATGATAGGTCATACATTTTATCTAATAGATCAGAAATTTCATTTTTTAGTTCCTTCAGTACCCTAGGATGCATACCATCTGGTCCAGGTGATTTGCTACTCTTTAGTTTGTCAATCTTGCATTAAAGGCTTGCATTAAAGGCCTTCGGATGGTGAGGCAGTACACTGTCCATGTTCTCACCTGGGTGTCTGAGCTATGTTGGAATGAAGAAGCAGAGAAAGCTGTTTTCTGGCAGGGCTTATCTGATAACATAGCAGAGTTGCTGGCCGGCCATGAGACTCCTGCTCACCTAGATAACCTTATTTCGCTTTGCCTAAAGGTAGCTATCCAAGAGCAGGCCACTCAAGTTCCAGAAGTCCATGCTGGCCCTGGGTTAGTTCTTGCCACAGCTTTTTACTGAGGTGAACCTAGGCAGTTGGGTCAGTTTTAACTACAGGATGAGGATAATCACTGGTGGAGGTCACCAAATCTTTGCCTGTACTGTGCAGACCCAGGCCACTACATCTCTTCCTGTCCCAAGAAGTCAGGAAAAATTTCTGAGTATGGGATTGATGAGGGAGGCAACCCTGGACACCCTTCACTCCACTACACTGCAAAAGATTGTGCTATCAGTGTCCGTGATGTAAGTGTCATTATTAAACTTAATAATATATTTACACAGATATCTGAGTTGATAGGTTGCTCCCAGAGATTGGGTTTCCTGGCATAATGCCAGGAACCCTTTTCTCCTCTTTTGTGTAACTTTTGCCAAATCAGGGAAGATCTGAACAAACTGGCCCATAAAATTTACCCCCATATGTTGGAAGTAATTCCTCGTAACCATGCCCAGTTCCTGTTCATAGACAAATGAAACTAACAAGGTCGCTTTCTCAAATATCTGTAGTTGTAGACTCCAATAGATCTGTTAATTCCCCAGGTCTAGTTGATGTATCCCAAATTATCTCTTGGATGTGGAAGTGGTAGAAAATAAACCTTATTGAAAGATGGAATGTTATCCAGAGGAATGTGTAATATCTCAGTCAGATATCTCCGAAGAGTAATTCCTGGTTGTTCTCCTACTATCCTGGGAAAATTTAGAAGTCTTAAATTAAGACATCTTAAACGATTTTCCAACAGTTCTATTTTCTTGTTGAGAGCAATACAATCTTGAACCGTGGCTGTCTGAACTTTCTGTATTTCTTTAACTTGACTCTCAAGATCTTGAATCTTATTTGTATGCTCCATTAGTTGAGAGTTATGATCTTGGGTCACTGTTTCCATTTTAGATGAAATCTGAGTAATCTGTGATGAGCAACTTTGTAAGGCCAAATTCTGATGGGCCATCAATTCCCAGAGGGAGTCCAGTGTAACCACAGCGGGTTTAGGTAGTGAAACCAACAAAGGTCGATTTTCCTGTAACGACACAGAAGCCATAGGTGCATTCACATTAGTCGTCTGAATTAAAACAGTCTTACCGCCCAAGAAGAACCTGACTTCAAAATGTCTACCGAGACTGAAAAAGGTTAACTTCATTGCCTTGATATTTCTCCTTGCGCCATTCTACTCACAGCCGCTCCCTCAGGAGCTTCCTCTGAGCTTTCCATACTCCGACTCTCTAACACAGACTCCGGCGGCAGGCTTGAGGAAATCGCTTGCAGAGTTCTTAGAGTTGGAGGGCTCAACGAAAATTCCCCAGATGAGACGGAGGCTCCCTTCCCGAACTCGTCAGCAGGGTCTTGCTCCTCTTGTTTCATGTAAATAGCAGTGCATTCGGGAATGGTACGTTGTCCTGAGGGGAGGGGGGTATAGAGGGAAATACCCTCACTTTCCCTTTTCGTTTAGGGGGCATAATAACGCGTTATCAAAGCAAAGTAGGAAATCTATCGGGACCTTCCGAACAGCACTACACACAAGTGGCCATTTTGACTCCTCCCGGGCAAAAATGGTCCAGATTATTTTAAAAGTATTATTTTAATTAAAAAGCAATACTTTTCTAATTTTATCTTACATGCCAACAATAATCCTAGAACATTGTTTAATACTATTAAGGGCCTGCTTAGGAGAAAAACAAATGATCACAATTTATGATGATCTTCCAAATTGTGAGCAATTTGTGGTTTGTTTTTTTCAGCAGAAGGTGATTAGTCTTCCCGAAGAATTTGATAACTTCATCCACACTTTCATGTAATGACTTAAGATTTTGAATGCGACCATATCAAATTCTGAATCTATGGCTTTTAGTTCTTTGGAGAAGATTGTTGAAGGGGAGGGTTTAACTTCTTTTGAGTTTGTTTCTTTATTTGAATTAAAATTGGTGTTGCATAAGCTAAGACCACGAATTGTTTATTGGATCCTTGACCTGCTAGACTGTTTGTTGATTTCCCTGATAAAATACTTGAAGGTTTGCTCCTTTTTATCAACCTTTCCTTGAATTCAAGTAAGGTACCTTCAATTTTGAAAAAGGCAGTTGTTACTCCTCTCCTAAAAAAGGAGAATTTAGATCTTAGAGAGTATGATAATTATAGGCCGGTATCAAATTTACCTTTTACAGTTAAAATTTTAGAAAAATTGGGATTTTCTCAACTTTCAGATTTTGTTGAGAATAATGTGTTAGAGGATGCTCAGGAAACATTGCAGTACGGAGACTTTGATTTCATTGGGCGAGAATCTTTTATCTAGTTTGGATAAGGGTGAATCATCCTTTTTGGTACTGGTTGATCTTTCTAGTGCTTCTGATCTTGTAGATCATTCTATTTTATTACATCAATTCGAACTTCTAGGGATCAGGGGTTAGGTTCTACATTGGCTCTCTAGTTTTCTTCAGGATAGGGAACAATGCGTGATCTTTCAAGGTAACCTCTCTTCTCATAATTTGTATTTAGGAGTTCCTCAAGGTTCTACTTTATCTTCATTGTTATTTAATATGTTTCTCATCCCATTGGGTAACTTGATTAGATCATTTGGTTTTATTCCGTTCATTTATGAGGTTGATATACAGATTTTGGCTCATTTTAGGAAATCATCTGAGAAGGTGATATGTAAATTAAATTCTTATCTATATCCCAGTTCTCAATGGTTTGTTGAAAATAAGTTGGTTCTTGATGCTGAGAAAACTGAGTTGTTGAAAATAGGGCCGGGGAATATCCCTGTTAGCCCTAGTTTGAACGGTTTAGAATTGGTTTCCAAAGATCAGGTAAGGTCTCTAGGGGTGATTTTGGACTCTGAATTTTCTTTGGAAAAAACATGTTTCACAAGTAGCAAAAAATACTTATTCTAGAATGAAATTATTGAAACATTTGAAACCATACTTGGAGCTGCCTGTAATCAAAGCAGTAGCCTATGACTTGGTTCTTTCATATCTCTATTAATGCAATGCAGTGTTTTGGGATTACAGGGGAAAGTGATTCGAAAATTACAACTCATTAAAAACACGACTGCTCAATTGGGTTTGGGACATTCTCGAAGAATTTCGGCCAGACCATTGTTGTTGGAACTGCATTGAATATTCATAGCAGATAGATGCAGGTTCAAGAATCTGGTGCTAGCATTTAAAATTCTAATTGGTTCTCCCTCATCAAGGGGATATTTGCAGTGGCATGTTGTTGTGACCGTAGCTGCCCGACGTCTTCACTCCGCTTTCTTTACCTCTGTGGCGACTCCCTCCAGGCCTGAAGGACGGCTGGCTGCCGCGGCGTCTCCCTGCTGTCTCTCTCCGGCGTCCCCAGGCCGGCTCGACGCTGCAGATCCACCATGTTGCCTGAAGCCTAGGGCGCGCATGCATGCGCGCTCCGATTGAAGTACTAGCAAGGGCGCAAACCTCAGGGGCGTTCCCCTGAGATGACGTCATCCGCTTCCGATATTTAAAGGTCTCTGATATCGCTACTAGTTGAGTTAACATGGGCTAAGGTTCAGATTGGGTTCCCTGCCTAAGCTACTCTGCCTCCTCGAACTTAACAGAGATACCCGCTCCTCGGGGGCCTCGCTCTCTCTCTTTGCCTTTCAGGTTACAGACGGGAACCTGTACTCGCTCCTCGAGGGCCCTCGTTCCTGACTATCTGCTGATTCTCTTCTGCCTGGAAGTCATCATTATCTACATCATTATGAGTTACCATCGCTCTCTCAGAGCTTTCCCTGGAACCGGGTAATCGCTCCTCGAGGGCCTATCCTTTCCAGCTCCTGAGCTCCCTGAGACCAATTTGTGAGTGTTGTCATCTAGTTCTGTTCATGAACTCTGCATACCCTGCCTACTCACTGTCTACAGTTTCTCAACAGCTCAGCCATCCAGAGATCACTGTTCCTGTATCTGAGGGACTTCAGCCCTACCGGGCACTTCAGCTCACTACTGCCACCTCTGGTGGTTTCAAGACCTGTTTAATAAAAGAACTAGTGTGTGTCTGTCTCCTAACTCTAAGCCTAGCGGGTGGTCCCTCTCGGGATCTTCCCTCGGGGGCGTGCTCATCTGCCACCGGCCCAAGGATCCACCCACAACTATCTCCAGCAGTCTATACAACAGATTGCTAAATCCGCCTATGGAATACATCAGATTGACACCCCTATCTGATTGCTCCTCCCACCAGCATAGCGGATCATGACACATGTAGCCAGAAGAAATTTACAATCTGTAGGAAAGTGTTATTTGGATTTTCCTCTCATAAAAAAAATGTATTCAGTCTCGATTGGGTGCAAGATCATTTTCAAATGTAATCCCGAATTTATGGATTAGTTTGCCTTTGGATGTGAGGAAAGAGTCAAATTTGGCAAGATTTTGGAAGAAATTGAAGACTTGATTTATGTTTGCAAATAATTAACTTTTGTTAATTGCTCATAAACAATTAACAGCTGTCTCTGATTGGTAGTAGGTGGAATTAGGCTTGTATAAGAAAAAGGGTGCGACTGGAAAATGTTGGAAATATTGTTTTATGTTTTTTATGTTTTATTTTAATTATGATTTATTATAATTTTATGTTAAATTGATTTTGTTGTACATCGCTTTGGGTGATAACTTTTATCTGGAAAGCCATTAATAAATGCTAATAAATAAATA
Organism: Rhinatrema bivittatum; assembly: GCF_901001135.1. Classification (NCBI taxonomy): domain Eukaryota; kingdom Metazoa; phylum Chordata; class Amphibia; order Gymnophiona; family Rhinatrematidae; genus Rhinatrema; species Rhinatrema bivittatum. Next base: position 37,708 of record NW_021821529.1, read on the forward strand.
GTCTGGAGCAAAGCCAGGACTACAGTCCAAGTGTCCTGCCTCTGGATTTCCTTCTTTCACTGTTCTGCTGGGGACGTTACTGAAGGAAATCATTGGCGAAGAAGTGCAGAGAATTAATTGCAAGAAGAGAAAGAAGAAAGCACTGTTAATCTGAAGGAGGACCAGCAAACAATTTTCAGATTTTTTTCAGACAGCAGTAAATATTGAAACTGACAATTTAGAGATTTAATGTCCGTGGTGGCAGTCGGTTATTAAGAGCTATTGGAATTGTGATGCATTTGCTCTTATGAAAAGGGCATTACTATGTGAATGGGATTCAGAAATTAGCTCCAGTTTGACTGGCCAACCCCTTAATCTCTTCCTAATTATGCCATTTACCATGCAGTGCTTGTACCAGCCTCTCACTGCTCCCTGCCTCAGAGGACAGCTTGACTCTAGGGCAGATAGATTATGAATGAGAGCAGATCTGGTCTGTTCTCAAGGCAAGTGGTTTTTTTTTTCTGAAATTGTTTAGACAGGGCTCAAAGTGACTGTGCGAGTTTCTGGTGTCCTTTGTGCGTCTGCTCTGTGGCTTCTTGCCCAGGATTTCCATTAATTAAAGAAAAAAAATGTATTTGGAATCAAAGCAAACTAACAAGAAATACTTTTGAAAATTGTAATACGTTTGTCCAGTTCTCTCATTAGGAAGGCAAGTTACAAAAGCCATTTCCCGGGATAAAATGGCTTTTGGAAAAAATGCGGGATTGTATTTTCCAAACAAACTGTTACCTGCACAAAAAGCAGGAGCAAACGTCTACGGGGGAAAAAACAGCAGAGGATTTTTATCCCCTTGGAGCCAGTGGGCGTAGGGCGAGGCAGAAACAACGTTCCCAAATTTGCAATTTTCAAAGAGGAAGTGTGTGCGTGTGCCCGAGGATGAAAGTAAATGTATTGGGGCACTTCAGAGAGAGGGACACCAACCCCAGTGTCCCTTGAATTGCCAAGGAAGTCTTTCTTTCACCAGAGGATGATTTATCCTCCACCTCCTCGCTCCCATAAACACCATAAGGGCTCCTGTGGCTGCCCCAGGCAGCAGAGAGCCCCCAAACCCCAGCCAGCTACTCAGTCAACTCCAGGACCAGGGTTTTGACTGGGTCCAGGATGATGGAACCTCCAGTCGGGGGCATTCTTTGTGAACCAGAGGCCCAGTGTAACCTCTGACCAGTGGGTTCTGTCCATCATCCACTAAGGGTACCAATTGGGTGCCCCACCAAATTGCCCTCCATGCCCACATTGGGCATCAGGAAGCACTACAAGTGGAGCTCTCCTCCCGCTTAACGGCCAGAGCAGTCGAACTTGTATCACAAGGGCAAAGAAGGTGGGGATTCTACTCCAGGTACTTCCTGATTCCAAGAGAACAGGAAGACTCCGTCCCTTCCTAAACCTAAGGGCCTTGAACAGGTTTCTAAAAAGAGAAAAGTTCAAGATGGTTTCCCTGGGCATCTTGTTCCCCCTTTTGCAAAACGGGGACTGGCTATGCTCCCTTGACCTAAAGGATGCAAACACTCATACCAAGATCTTCCCAGGTCAAAGGAAGTATCTCCAATTTGTGATGGGAAAACAGCACTTCCAGTACCAAGTGTTGCCCCATGGGTCTTTACAAAATGCCTGGCCATGGTGGCAGTGCACCTCCGCAGACTGGGAGGCATGTCTTCCCGTATCTGGATGATTGACTGATCAAGAACACGTCACAGGCCAGGGCCATCAGGTCCATGCACTTGACCATTCGGGTGTTGGAGTCACTAGGGTTCGTTCTCAACTACCCAAAGTCCCATCTCAATTGGACTTTAATTTCTCTGTTAGAATTGCTTAAAAAACTTTGATGAATTAAAAGTTCCTATGAGTACTGATCCACCAATCACTAAGGTTTTTATTTGCTAACAGGACAGGCTGGAGTACCTGTTAGTACTTCCCCTCCTAAACCTAATATCAGCCTGACACAGTACAGTGCGCTCTGGCGGAGCACACTATTAATCAGCGTTTGGACGAGCGTGTTCGACGTGCCAGCTTTACCCCTTATTTAGTAAGGGGTAATAGCGTGTCAAACACGCGCGTCCAACTCCCCCAAAACTAATAGCGCCCGCAACAGGCAAATGCATGTTGATGGCCCTATTAGGTATTCCCACATGATACAGTAAGTAAAATGTGCAGCCAAGCCGCACATTTTACTTTCAGAAATTAGCACCTACCCAAAGGTAGGCGTTAATTTCTCTTGGCACCGGGAAAGTGCACAGAAAAGCAGTAAAAACTGCTTTTCTGTACACCCTCCGACTTAATATCATGGCGATATTAAGTCGGAGGTCCCAAAAGTTAAAAATAATCAAAAATTTTAAAAAAAAAATTTTAAATCGTCCCGCAGCTCATGGGTTGTAAACCGGACGCTCAATTTTGCCGGCGTCCGGTTTCCGAACGCCCAAGCGCCCCTTTTTACTGCGGGCCCTAATTTGAATACGTTTTTTTTCTGAATCGCGCACACAGGAGAGTGGCCTGTGTGCGCGCCGGGAGAACGGGCGCTTGCCCGCTCTCCCGCGATTTTTACTTTATCGGCCTGTATGTTAGAGAACTTAACTACTCAAACAGAATTTCATGGCACTGTTTGAGAATCCTTTCTGGAGATGGTTTTCAAGGGTGATGATTCAGATGAACTGAACCAAATTACAGTGAACCTGGAAGATGTGGTAGACCAGACTGACAAACTGAAGAGTAGTAAATCACCTGGACCGGATGGCATACACCCCAGGGCTCTGAAAGAACTAAAAAAAAAAAAGAAATTTCAGACCTATTTCAATTAATTTGAAACCTATCATTAAATCATCTGTTGTACCTGAAGATTAGAAGATGGCCAATGTTATCCTGATATTTAAAAAGGGCTTCAGGGATGATCCGGGAAACTATAGACCAGTGCTGACTTCCGTGCTGAGAAAAATCGTGGAAATTGTTATAAATATATGACATTTGTAACTGAGGATTCATCTAGAGGCTTTATCTCTCTTTTTATAAATAATAAAATCGTAGAGCATATAGAAAGACATGGTTTAATGGGACACAGTCAACATGGATAAAGGTGAACCGGTAGATATAGTATACTTGGATTTTCAGAAGGCGTTTGACAAAGTTCCTCATGAGAGGCTTCTAGGAAAAGTAAAAAGTCATGGGATAGGTGGCGATGTCCTTTCGTGGATTGCAAACTGGCTAAAAGACAGGAAACAGAGAAGGATTAAATGGACAATTTTCTCAGTGGAAGGGAGTGGACAGTGGAGTGCCTCAGGGATCTGTATTGGGACCCTTACTGTTCAATATATTTATAAATGATCTGGAAAAAAATACGACGAGTGAGATAATCAAATTTGCAGATGACACAAAATTGTTCAGAGTAGTTAAATCACAAGCAGATTGTGATAAATTGCAGGAAGACCTTGTGAGACTGGAAAATTGGGCATCCAAATGGCAGATGAAATTTAATGTGGATAAGTGCAAGGTGATGCATATAGGGAAAAATAACCCATGCTATAGTTACACATTGTTGGGTTCCATATTAGGTGCTACAACCCAAGAAAGAGATCTAGGCATCATAGTGGATAACACATTGAAATCGTCGGTTCAGTGTGCTGCGGCAGTCAAAAAAGCAAACAGAATGTTAGGAATTATTAGGAAGGGAATGGTGAATAAAACGGAAAATGTCATAATGCCTCTGTATCGCTCCATGGTGAGACCACACCTTGAATACTGTGTACAATTCTGGTAATTGGATTTAAAAAAGGTTTGGATAAGTTCCTAGAGGAAAATCCATAAACTGCTATTAATTAATAAGTAATAGTGGCTTGAGATCTATTTAATGTTTGGGTACTTGCCAGGTTCTTATGGCCTGGATTGGCCACTGTTGGGACACAGGATGCTGGGCTTGATGGACCCTTGGTGTGACCCAGTGTGGCAGATCTTATGTTCTTATGTTTGTTCCTTTTGCTTTGGAACCTGATCATATTTGGACTATGAAAATGTTCTTCTGTGCAACCAAGTCCCTTTTTGGCCAGCAGTTGGCTCTGTTTCCTAATGTTGCTAAGGCAACTCAATAATGAAAAGCAGTGAGCATTTGACCTTGGTGTTTTGTCTTTGCTTCAGCTCCCTTGTAAATGAATAGTTAAATTAGGTGTTAATAGATACTGGTTCTTTGAACCAGAACAATTAGAGCGTTGCCTTCAAAACTGTGAAGTACCTGTGGCTCTTCCTCCTTAACCAAGCTGCCCAATTGTGTACATTTATTGCAAATTATTAGATTGTTTTCTTGTGTCATATTCTTTCTATAATTCTTTTAAGATTCTCCCCTCTCTTGAGCCTTTATCGGGATATTTGCTTTTCGTTTTTCACAGAAATGGTTTTCTTTTTGTATGTTTTCCTCGTTATTTCATATCCTGTGCAATGTGATGGCAAGGTTTCTGACTTGGAATTTTAAGATATGAAAATAAAGAGTTAAAAATAAATAACTAAATAAATGTGCTCAGGCTTCCCAGCCACCCACTGGCCGGAGCCCGTCTTGAAATCCCTGCACAGGCCTCACGGGGTTCCCATCCCAAAGACTACGGACAGTATGAATCGGCGCTGGAACCCAGGAAGTGGCCATCGTAGAGTCAGTGCTGTTAGGACTAGTTTGCACATTTTTTCCTTTTTATTTTAAATCACTTGGCAACGTGTGCAAAACTGTCCTGCCAGTAAGGCTCTCTAGGAGCCACTCTCTAGAGATTTGAGGCAGCAGAGCCAGTGGGGTTGATCTCTTTCCTCTAACTGTGAGCATGCCAAGGATGATTGACGTTGCCGTAATAAAAGATCCTTCCCCGCTTTTTTCTGCATGGGTGCCATTAATGTACATTATGGTTCTGATGAAGACATCAGCAGCCAGCTTTTATCACACCGTGCAAGGTCTCCCATGCACATTAGTAACAAAATGAACTCAATGTGACAAAAAAAGCACTACATCTGTCGGGTGTTTGGAAAATTGTATTCCTTTTCTTTTCCTCTCTGTGATCAATCTGAGCTCTGAAACAACCTGCTTATAGGGATTAAGTCTGAGGAGGATCTACTCTGTTTTAGAAAGCTTAAAACACATTTGCTTACTCTCACTTTTATGGACCTATGCCTTTAATGATATTTATTTGCTTTACTACATTGTATTGTTTGTACATTTTTTATGTTTTCTTTTGTTTTACTCTTTTGTTTGATGGCTATTTGTAGACTTGTGCATGTCGATTGTAATCTGCCGAGATAAAGAAATGTTACTGGGGGTCTGTGAGACTTTGCTATGAGGATCTCAAGTTGCTTTTCGTAAATTACCAGCGCTTAGAAAGAGTCCCACTAGTGTTCAAACAGAAAGGGCTGCTCTTGCCTGTGTTTCACCTTCTCCTTTCCTGTGTTCTGCTTAGGTGTGGGCTACGGACCTCGACCTTTTCTACAGTGACCAGTTAGCCCTGACTCAGGTCCTCTTATACATGACGCAAGGAGAGCTGAACTGCAGTTCCAGCCGCTTTGAGGTGGCACCTGCCGCCAGCACGGTAAAGCAGTGGCGGCGACAATACCGCCAAGAGCTGGAAGAAGCAGTAAGTATTTGTCTGTGCTACTGAGAGAGCTGCTTCCTATCCGGGTCTTATCAGGGAACGCCTTCTCCTCTCTTCCTTGAAAGCGGGAAGGGATTTGCCAGTTTGTGTACATAAGAGACAGTCCCTGTCTAATCAAGATAAACATACAGGACAAAGGAGACTTTGAGAATGTCATTTATTAAGAAAATGCCCATGGCTTTTTGTAATTACATCTGTGCAGCATTGCAGGCTTTTGGATCTAATATTGAGGTTATGCATGGTAGTAGTTCAGTTTGTTGTCATGTTATTGATGTGGTTTTTATATGTGTTAGTTTGTACCCCACCTTGAACTGTGGATTAGTGCGGGTTATAAATATTTTTAAATAAATACGTAATAAGGTTAAAACCAACAAGGGTATAATTAGGAGAAGCAGGGCTTTGAATAAGGCCACAGAGGGAGCAGGATGCACCAGGTCAGGAAGCCTATTCCCAGCACATGATGCAGCCACGTGCAAAGCAAGGAGTCGGGAGTTGGCAGTGGAGGAGAAACAGTGCAAGGGTCTGCAGCAGCCCGTGTCAGCATCACCTGATCTCTCTCTCTCACACCTCCACAGCAACCCAAGCACTGCCGCCAATCACACCATCCTGACATGTCCCCCATCGCACCTCACCCGCATCTCCTCCCATTTCCGCTGCATTCAAACATGCCAGCCTGACCTCTGCCCAGTCCATCTAATCCTCCTGCCGGCTCTGAGAGGAGAAGGGAATAGATAGGAGGGACTTGCCTGTTAAGCGGAGTTCACGTTGGAGGGGTGGAGGGAGAGATAAGAGAGGAGCTGCAGAATGAAAGCTCCTCTAGGTCAGTAAGAGAAGCTTCAACCATATGGGGAAATGAATAGGGAGTCAATGTAGAGACTTGAGAAGAGGGGCTTATATGGATGGAACAACATTTGGCTAAATGTTGGATAGAATTGTCACGGTTTTGCCTGCTGTGCAGCCTTACCGTGCCCTGGTTCTACCAGCTATGATGCCTGCCCACCAGCAGAGGCCTCTGGCAAGCTCTACTCCCAGCTATCCAAGCCACCTCCTCACTGACCACCTGGCTCAGCAGTTCCTGCACTAGTTAAGCCAGCCTGTCAAGTCCATTGATTCCTCTTCATTGAGTCACCTTGGCTCTTGACTTTTGTATCACCTTGTTCTTACTTTCCTGTCTTGAATTGTGGCCTAACCAGGCTTTCTGCCTTGCCCCGTGGCCTCTCTTGGCCTCCTGTCTCACTCTGTGTCCTCCTAGGCCTCCTTGCCTTGCTCCCTGGGCCTCTCAGCCTTGCTCTATGGCCTCCGGACGTGCTAGTTTTTCTTAGCCAGCCTTGTGCCCCTGGTGGCGTCCTTATTTATTGCTGCGTCTCCTTGTCTAGTCTAGTCCTGTCCAGTTTCTTATTTGTTTTCCCAGTCCTTGGTTCAGCTTGAATTCTGTATCTAAGCCCCAGTCTGAGCCTTGTGTCCAATCCCCAGTCTCAGGCTGTTATCCAGTCCCCAGTCTGAGCTTATACTCAACCTTGTCTGTATCAAGCTCCTGCCAAGCCCCAGCACTAGCCCACTTCTAGCCAAGACCAGCCATGATGTTCGCCCAGAAGAGAAGCCCTACCGGCCCCCATAACTCAAGGGCTTCAACCTGCAGGAGAGGGGGTTGGCTAGGCAGAAGGCCATCGTGCAGTCCTGTACTGCTCCTGTGGGGGTGCATCCTGACTCCAGCCTGGCACCCCATGACAAGAGTGTAGAGGAGAGATTGGTTCTCACTGGAGACCTGTGAGGAGAAGGGGATGAGAGAGTGGATAAAGGTTCTGGTAGCGTTTTCAGAAAGGAAGGGATGGATTTTGTTAGTGTTATAGAGAAAGAAATGGACACATTTTACAGTGTTTTGGATGTGTGTAGAGAAGAAGAGGGAGTAGTAGTCAATTATGAGCCAAGATGACTGGCTTAGGGGACTGGGAGGATGAAACTGTTATCCACAGAAATAGAGCAAGGGAAAGAAGGGAGCTGGGAGAATTGCTTTGGTTCAATTTTTTGAGATGTGTGGGGTGTTAATCATTGAGAATTTGGGGCTGATTGTAATCCAGAAAGCGATCTTCAGTGCACTATTGAAGTAATCGCAGATCAGAAAAGCTGGTTTGGCTCAGGAGCACAGTAGGAAATGCCAATAATTGCCCTGATCCTATGCAACCATGTACCAGATGTAGAAATATCATTTTAATATCAACTCGTCCCCACTTCTTCTCACTTTAATTAGAAATTAAAACAATCCCAATTGCATTAATAAAAACATGTTAAAAGTGATTAAATTCCATGGCACTTCATTCACTGCAGAGTGATATAATGAGGTAGAAATTATATTAATGCCTTTGCCTGCAGCATGCTCTGTGTGGTTTCTCCTGACTCATCCACAATCCAAAGACGGAGAAAGCTTCTCGCTGAGAGATGGACGTCGGAGGACAGCATGCACTATGGAAAGGATTCCCTGTAGCAAAAGAGCAAAGCTCAGACCCTACGGATGTGTAAAGCAGTATTAGGACCCCGGCAACGTTGTGTTCATTCTTTAGATGGAAATTGGATTCCAGGAATAGTAGGAAAGAGCAGGGCTGGCCTGGCGCTCCTGGGTCCAGTTCCCAGACTGGGGCTTCTGCAGCCCTGTTTGGCGAGGGGGGAAGGAGTCGTCATTAGTGGTATCATCTGTTGACTAGATTTAGGGATCTGCAAGGAGCTCTAGTGCAATGGGAGGGTAGGGGTTGGGGGGGGGGTCTATTAAAACAGGGGAAAGGTCCCTGGGTGGCTGTGAATGGCAGACCCCAGCCCTGCTTTCTTCCTTTTCTTGGGCTGAGGAGACAGGGAGCCTTCCTTCATCAGAATTGTCTTCAACAAGAGAAAAGAGAGGAACGGGATTCCAGGAGAGGAGGGTCTGCAATATTCACTGGGTGGTATAACCTCTGCTAATCCTTTAGGAGTTGCTGAGGTTCAGCTCTAACTCTCCCAGGTTCCCATCCATGATCTCTCCCCCTGGCTGAGGGTTGCTTTGGGGCCCCTCCTTTGTCCCTCTCACTTGTAGCCAGGTGGGTCGCCCTTCTTGGCCACCGCTTGTGAGGGTCCTGGCTGTCTTCTTTTCTTTTGCAGTATTTCAGCCTGCTTGACTATTCCAGCTCTACCTTCACTCCCCTGCCGCTACAGATCCTCTCTGCTTATTCTGAGCTTTCTTGAATTCCAAACTTGTCTTTCTCTCCACTGCCTCCCCTGGGAAGAGGTTTCTTCCAACTGTTGAGACCTATCACGCCAATATAAAGTCAGAAAGCCATCAGCAATAACCCATCTGCCAGCTTCCTTTAAGATGGAAGGAGCACATCTTCTGGCTCGGAGCACTTCGCCTTACTGAGAGTAAGTCATCCCTTGCCCCTGCCCTCTCAGAGATCTAACAGCACAAACGTCCCTTCGGTGATCCAAGACGGCACCCAGATCCTGCTGAGGGAAAGCCTTCCATGGTGGCCAAACTCCTCAGGCCCCAGGATCTGCTTCCTTCCAACCCAGACCTCCTCCTTGGGAAGAACACATTTGCCGGGCTACCGCTGGTGCTGTAATTATATCCGAGAATCGCTCATTATATTTGGAATACATTATCTGCTAGATAGATGAGACTAAACACGCAGGCCATCAATAATTCATAGTGAAGCTCATTATACATGTGTGTGCACGCTTCATGGCTCAGATAAGCACCTCATCAGCCGACGCCAACTCTTAAACAATACTAGCACTCTGCTGAAGCTCCACTCCCCTTTACGCTTGTTAAACTGCAACTTGGACTATTTTATCAAACATTCATTATTTGCGCTTTCCCACTTTCCACAAGTGCCTGTGCGCCTACGCTGTTGTTGTGCTAAGTTAATGATTTGAGCAATGCTTGTTGTTAATTCTCTGAATATTATAAACATGATTAATTTTCAGTCAGAGATTTATTATGTAAGGATTTCAACTATGTCAACTTGCATGAATCAGTGTCAGGCTGGAGTGTAATGGATGAAAGGGACTTCTGGGACACGCTGCTTCACTTTCTCTCCTGGAGTCTGAACAAGCCACAGCTTCCGAAACAACAGAGAAGTGACGAATTTAAAAGGCAGCAGCCCTGCCTCTGGACATCCCTGCACTCACACGTGACCTCACATGTACTGAGATCTGATTAGTCCATGCAGTGTGTGACCTCATGCGCAGAATGGACCAATCAGATCTTTATCTGCCATCACTCTTGCTTTCTAAGGTTTATTGTAGCAGTTTTGATTAATGTCAGGGATATACGTTATGGGGGCAATTTTCAAATCCATTTACCCAGGCAGCTTGCCTGACTGAAAATTCTGCTCCTTCCCCTCACTAAGAGTAAGCACTGGCTTACAAAATGCACGTATTTTTAGTGGGGTTAAAACAGGCAACCCCCAGTGGCGTAAAGCTTTTCCCGTGTACACCCGGAGTTTCACCCCCGCCTGCAGAACTAGCAGGTGACATTTCTACGCACAGAGAGAAAGTGTCCAGGTAAGGTCCATGCGTACAAAAAGGCCCACAGAGCTTGCAGTTAGGAAAAATTGCTCCTGAAATACATCCAGCATTTGCAAATCCGGATTTCCAATCCTAATATCTCCATAAGAAGAAAATGGAATTGCTCTTTGTTGTGTGTAGAGGACAATGTCAGGACCTGCAGCATGAGAGATGAGGCCGCACTTACTGGTGGGATTCTGGCTGACCTCTGAGGCCCAGGCTCTTACTGTGAGGAAGGCTCCTGGGGCTGTAACCCGTTAAAGGCCGGTTTCATGTCTGTCGAGGAAGCCAGCACTGACGGCCTGTGTTGAAGAGGGGCTGACAGGTTTTAAAGTGAGCTCAGCTGGCCTGCAGGCCACTCCACATTAATGTCTCTGTGATACGTCCTGCAGACTGAGCTGAGGGCTGAAGCAGTGCTGGGAAGGAATCTGTGCCCTTTACGCTTCCTTCTTCCCCAGCAATATTAATTTGCCCCTCTGTACTGAGACAATGATTCCTTCTCTCATGTGGGATTGCTGCTAGAGAATTCCAGCTCCTACAAACGCTATCTCTGCACATGTCCGACACGTGGCAGGTCCACGGGCTTCTCTTCCAATCACATTGAGGAGACCTCCTATACAAAGGTTCTTTGTGATTTTGTTCCAATTCTGGTTTCCCTGCATCTGAGTGGGCCCCTATTAGAGGGGCTCCACAGGAGACCCCCAAGCTCCTGAGAGGGAGAGAATATGTTCCAGGTATGTCCCAGCATAAAGAGTAGAAAGCATAGAGACAAAACGCTGGAGAGTATAAAGCAGGCAGGGTTACTCACATTAATCAGGAATCTGACTATTGCCCACAATGCCGCATGGAGACGAGGTATCTCCTCTGGGAGCATGGTTAGGCGCATTTTCAGATCTTTAACATGTACTTTTCCAGCAAAAATCTGCCCATACGAAAAAGCAGCCCGAAGAAAACTGTGTGCAGTTGCAAAGCAAAGGTGCCCCCTATGCTGCCCCATCCCCAGAGAAGGGGGCTCCCAGCATTTCCTGATCGCAGCCTCCAAGTTTCTCCCACAGCCCTGCACGTGCTCCCTCGCTGGCTCGAGCCCCCTGCTCCATTTTCAGCATCTGTTGCTGGTCGCAAAACTTCCTGCCACCAATTTAAGACTCTGTCCTGAAATTTTATGTGCAGGGCCTTTTGTGTGTGTGTGTAAAATTGAAAGCTCTTCCTTCCCCTGCTCCCAGGAACGTCTCCTCTCCGGATATGTGGTGGCATGAAACTTACCCGTATAGCACGCGAGCAGTTTTAAGAGGCCTTTTCTGTAGGCAAAGAGTTATTTATTTATTTATAAACTTTTCTATACCGATATTAGTGACGAGATCATAATAAGATGTAAATAATGCTAATTCAATTGATGTTTTCAGCCCCCAAGATAAGCAGCCGCTATGCAGTGATGAGCAGTCACCTCCAGCACACCAATCTCTCAATCATATACTACAGCGTCTTCTTCCAGATATGCAAGGCACATGGGATCGGATATGATGTTAAGGTAGGAACTCTTTCTACTGGCCATATGTGCCCTACTGATGGCCGAGGTAGGAACGGGGATATAGAAACGTCTCAGCAGGAAAAGACCGTGTGGCCCATTCGCATCTGGCCTGTATTTATCCCATGCCCTCTGCTGCACAGGTGGGCATTCTTGTCTCTCTCTCTCTCTCTCTGCTCCAAGCGGCCCTCTCTCCCATTTATTGCTGAACAACTGCGTCCCGTCCTGATGGGACACTTAGTACAAAGCAGTACTGCAGAGCCCTTTCCTCAGCCCTGGCCACCAGAGTCGGGTGCCACTGTGTGCCTACATATAATGTGAACCCCCAGCCAGTAATAGTTTGAATAAGCCACAACCTGACGTTCTTCTCCACTGCTCTCTAGCTTTGCCATAAAACTTACGCTGGGAGGGTAGGTGAATAGCTCAGGTGTGAGCTGGGACCTGTTGCTCTCCTGTAAGAAGTGAAGGCATTCCTGAGAGCCCGAATGTTAAGTAAGAGGCCCTGTCCTGTCACATTTACTGTGTAAGCTTTCCAGTAACAATTACAATAACTAATTTCTCTTGGCTTAACAGGAAAAACAAGGGACAATTTTTGTACTTCATGAAAACCACAGGAGACAGAACCTGGGAATGTTGTAAGTAGAGAGTACAGGGAAATTAAATAAGGCTTTACCATAAGTGAAAGTACACGACTGACAAATTAACTTCTAGGAGAGGGAGGACAAGAAACTGAATGACTTTTTCTTTCGAGGAATATTAGAAAGAGAGAGCAACAAACTAGTTGTAGGTGAGTCTGTTTATTGGACTAACTTAATTCACTTGTGACGAGCTCCCTGCGTCCGGTCAGCCTACAGGTAAAGTGCAGGTCAGACTATGCCATCAGCATTCGTTTTCAGAGCGCCGAGGATTGGGGGAGCATTCAGACGAGTGAGAAAGCAGAGGGAGGAGACAAAACCAGAACTTGCAGCCCTGAATGTGTCGGGGATCCGGGCTGGCACAGTCTGCATGCGATATTTTGCAGGGAGCTTCTCTCTGAAGCCTGCATCTCGGTGTTTTTTTGCTTCAGATTAGGAGCAGCTGGAATATTTTTCTTTTTTGGCTCAGCAGTTTCCTCTAGTTCCTTTGGGCTCCCAGCTCAGTGACAGCCAATTACCCAAATTTAGGGTAGGGAGTGGGGGTTTAGGGTTAGAGAGGGGGGTAGGATCGGACAGGGACTGAGGAAAGAGTGATGGGTTGAGGGGGAGGGATGGGAAGAAGATAGGAGGACATGACTGGGTTTTTATTGGGTGGGTTTTTACTTTATTATTTTTATTTACGATTTATATTCTGCATTTTCAGGCTCTTCAAAGTGGATTACATTCATCAAATCGTGTTAGGGCTTCATTGTGTGATAAAAGTGGTCTAACGAGCGATCTTTATCCCGTCCCGCAGCTTTTTATGCAAATTATAGACTCCTATCGCATGCTGCAAAAATTTAACGCACTCTAATGCAGGATTTAACATCGGAAATAGCACCTTTTTTTGATGCGGTAGAGGGGGAAAAAGTTTTTATCGAGGGATAGCCACCATTATAACAGGTCGCGGCTGCTAATATCGTGGTCGTGAAAGCAAAGGCTTCTCTCGCAAACACCTACACAGCCTTGCTGGGCCAAATAAAATTCCTTTTCTTACCTGCCTTGTCTTCCAGAATATTCTATAGTAGGGGGATCCTGGCTGCTTCACTGGCCCAGAATGGTGGGGTTTGGGCGCACGTGTAGAGGCTTTCAGCCTATTTGATACCGAGTGCACATACACGCGCCTTTGTTATAATTTTTTATTACATGCGTGCATACATGTGCACATGGTATCAAAGAGGCGGAAAGTGCCCTTTTTGATATGTGGGGAGATTTTATGGATGGAAGGGGGGTATCGTGGATCTGTCCTGGGCTGCAGAGAGGTGAAATAGTAACTTTTCCATTTTTTTCTTTGGAGTGCATAAGACACACTGCACTCTGAAGGTTTGTGTATTTGGTTACTTTGGCATGAGACCCGGGTCGTGATGGGGAGAACAGTCCTGAGCGGAGGCCTCTGCTGGTAGGGAGGTGTCATCAGGTGAGGCTGCATAGCAGCTGAGATCGTAACATTTTCAACATTTGTACTTATATTTGTAAATAAAGGTTGCACATTTGGCAGATTTATGTTATTGTAATTCACTCGTGGCCAAAAGTATATGGCAAGAACTCAAGTTTAACTAACTAAATAAATTGGGCTACAGCATCATGACTACCCATGGCTTTTCTTCTATTTTTCTATATCTAATCCTAACTCAGCCTAGTCATTGCAGCAATGGGCAGCAGCCACAAAGCGCGGCTCCCTCCAGGACCCAGCTAACGTGAATGAGTCTGGCCACTAGATGTCACTGTTGGGCAATGGCTGAGAGTCCCACAGCCTCACCCCCTCAGGGCTGTGAATTCTGCCTCTGCAGCATCCCCAGCTAGTCCAGGGAGCAGAGGCTTGGCATGGGGTATTTTTCATGGCAGCAGTGAGCCAGCCCCTGGGAATATTTCTCTGAAAGATTCAGCCTCCAGTAGTAGTCGCTATAGGTCTTTTATGATTTTTCTAGCTCTGCCTTGTAGTGATTCTAAGGGCAGTTTTGAAAGAGAGCAAGCTGGCTAAGTAAGAAGTTGGCCAACGAGATCCTGCATGAGGTAGTTTCGCTAGACCGCTGTGTGTAGCCGCTGTAAACACAGGGATTCCGGGAAGTGCAACGTGGCTCTATTTATACCGAGACTATTTCAGCGGACACACATAGCTTTCCCCCATCTAATCCCACCTGCAGGTGCTACCGTATCTCTTCATTCACTAAAGGGACCTGAACTTTGCCATTCCTGGCTCTGACGTTTTGACATCATGTGTGATGTCACAAGTGCAACACTGACTGGAGCTGCAAGAAATAAAATCATTCTTTAATTAACTCCTTTGGAAATACAATACAATGAAGAGTTTTGGGCCTCTTGTTAAATATGCCAGTGTAAAATAAAACCAATGTCTGTGCATCTTGAACAATCTCATTCTTAACCTTGGGCAGGACCATTTGCAAAACTTTTTATATGGATAAACACATTTCCTTACCTAAAACAGTATTTAGAAAATGACCCACCCCCTCTCCGTGTACTGAAAGGTGTGGCGAGTTTCACTTTGAAATGCCTGCATCTATTTCAAAGTGAAAAAAAGTTCCCCGCTGGCATGCAGCGCCTTTCCCTTTTAAAATGAACTTTCAGGAACTCATTTGTTCCTGTGCAGCTCCTTCAGAAGGCAAAAGCTCCAGACCCTGCATGAACCAAGTAGATATCAGTCTGTGTGGGATGTCTACTGTGCCACTCTTGCCAATATGGCTGCCCACAGAGGTGCCAAGTCAGGGGTAGGCGGCTCTTGTCTTCAAGTGCTGCACGATATCCATACTGTGAGATATAAACCTACTATTGTCTTAGGTGACTTCAACATTCACATGGATACAATCCCTATTTCTTCAACTTGCCAAACTCTCATTGATGCGCTATCTACGCTGCAGTTAAATCATTAATGCCCCTACGCACAAAGCTGGTCACATTTTAGACCTCATCTTCATCAACAAACATAATTGGTTATCTTATAATACAAATATAACTAATATCCCCTGGTCACACCACCACCTGATTCAAACCAATTTGACTTCCAAACTAAACCTCACAACATCTCAAAACATCCCTAAGATTGTGAATTACCGCCCTACCTTTAACACACAAACTCTCCAACAAAAACTACAATCCGAATTATCTAAAATTGATCTAGCCAACTCAGAAAATGCATAAACTCGTGGTTCAATATAACCAAATCTGTTACTGACAACATAAACCCTGTCATCTCAAAGACTATTAAAACCTCTCATCATCATAAACAATGGTACAATAACAACATCAGAACTGCTAAACATCAGCTCAGAAAAAGGAAAAGGCAAGGCGCAAGAACAAAACATCAGTCCTACTATCTATCTATCGAAACGCTCTAGCTCTCTACAAATCTCTTATTATCAACACAAAAAACAATTTTTTCTATGAAAATTAATAATTTCCATCACAACCCAAGAATGTTATTTTCTATAGTACAAAAACTGCAAACAAACCTTTATCACCATGCACTAAAACTGGAAGCAATGAATTGCAGACTTCTTTAATATGAAAATAATAATCTAATCAACAATAATCTCGACAATTACAATCATAACATTATAATGAATCCTAATGAAATCCCAAAATGGTCAAACTTTGACACAGCTTCAATCCTTGAAATTCAATCTCTCTTTAAATAAAATGAACCCTGCCAATCACCCATTTGACTGTATCCCCATTTCTACGTTAAAATCGATTGAAACTATATTATCTAAAACACTCACACTGTTGCGCCATCGCTGCCCGACATCTTCACTACGCCTACCTTACCTCTTTGGCGACTCCCTCTTGCCGTTCTCCTCTGGCGTCCCCGGACCGGCTAGACGCTGACTCCGCCATGTTTCCCAGAAGCCTAAGGGCGCACGCACGGCGCAGCCCCGACTCAAGTACCAGCAGTGGCGCAAACCTCAGGGGCGTCCCCCTGAGATGACGTCATCCTCACTCTGAAATCGCTAACTAATCGAGTTAGCAACGGAAAGGATTCCTATCTTCCTCCAGGTATCGCTGCGGATGGGATTCGCTCTCCGCATACCTTGCTACTCTGCCTCCTCGGACTTTACCAGGGGTACCCGCTCCTCGGGGGCCTCGCTCTCTTTCTTGTTTTACAGGTCGCAGTCTGGAACCGGTACTCACTCCTCGAGGGCCCACGTTCCCGGACTTGCTACTGAATACCACTTCTGCCAGGAAGTCTTCGCTGCCTACAACACCAGTGAGTTACCATCTCTCTCTCAGAGCGTTCCCTGGAACCAGGTACTCGCTCCTTGAGAGCCTAATTCATTTCCAGCTCCTGAGCTGCTTCTAAGAAACTATTGTGTGAGTGTTACCATCAAGGGTCTGTTCCTGAACTCTGCATACCCTGCCTACTCACTATATTCGGTTTCTCTACAACTCGGTTATCCGGAATCGCTGTTCCAGTATCTGAGGGACTACAGCCCAGCCGGGCGCTTCCAGCTCACTACTGCCACCTCTGGTGGTTCAATATACTGTTTAATAAAAGAACTAGTGTGTCTGTCTCCAAACTCTGAGCCTGACCAGTGGTCCCTCTCGGGATCTTCCCCTGGGGGCGTGGTCATCTGCCACCGGCCCAAGGATCCACCCACAACTATCTCAAACACTAACACACAGAGATAGTAAACCTTTCTCTTACAGAAGGAATTTATCCCGACTCTCTCAAATCTGCAGTAATTAAGCCTATCCTTAAGAAGATTAATCTTGACCCAAACAATCCAATTAACTACTGCCCTATATCAAACCTACCACTATTAGCCAAAATCATAGAAAATGTTGTTCACACTCAGCTCTCAGATCACTTAGAGTTAAACAATATCCTTTATCCAAATCAATATGGTTTCAGAAAAAACCTCAGCACTGAAACTTTACTACTCTCAATGAATGACACTTTGCTCAGAGGCTTTGGCAATGGACAAAAATACCTACTCATCATGCTAGACCTTTCTGCAGCTTTTGACACGGTTAACCATAATATTCTTTGGACCGTCTTTCTGATATTGGACTTATCGACATAACCCTACGATGGTTTTCATCATACCTCTCCAACAGAAACTACCAAGTCTCAATTAACAACACCTTATCCAAAAAAATTTACCTACATACTGGAGTGCCTCAGGGTTCCTCTTTCTGCAACACTCTTCATATATACCTTCTGCCATTATGCCATCTACTAAAAGATCTCGGCTTGACCCACTTCCTCTATGCTGATGACATACAAATTCTAATACCAATCCAAAATTCACTGGATGAAACTTATATGAAAACAGCCACATACTTATCCACAATCAAACAACTACTAACCCACTTAAAACTTATAATAAACATCGACAAAACTGAAATAATTATCATGGAACGAAAACCTAGCCCCTCACCTCCACTTTTGCTCGAGAATCATAAAGAACCAATTTCCCCAGTAACTCATACTCGCAACCTAGGAGTGATCATAGACAATGAACTTTCATAAAAAACCACATTACAACCAAAATTAAAGAAGGATATTACAAACTATTAACACTAAGACGCCTAAAACCATTTCTAACCACTGAAGACTTCAGATCTGTTCTTCAACTGCTCATTTTCTCAAGCATTGATTATTGCAACTCTCATTACTTGGTCTACCAGCCTCCTATATCAGACCACTCCAAATCCTACAAAACACAGCAGCGAGAATCTTAACTGGCACAAAAAAACATGAACACATTAAACCCATCCTTATTTTCCTACACTGGCTACCAATTACAGATAGAATAGAATGCAAAACTCTGACCATCACACACAAATTTATACATAATGATCAATCAAACTGGTCATCCACTAACCTCATTCCTCACTTGACTAAAGAAACCTATGTTCAAACAACAAGGGCCTTCTAAAAATTCCCCCTGTCCGATCAGCACAGCTAACAACAACCCGTGAAAGAGCTTTCTCCATCAGTCCTAAATTATGGAACTCACTTCCGAGACCTTAGAATGCAACCCAACTTAAAAACATTCAAAAAGGATCTGAAAACTTGGCTGTTCTTCAAAGCTTACAACGACACCCTAACCTCTCAACTACCCCACAGCAACAGAACTCCCAAACGAATCTCAACATCCTTAACTCCTAATGACTTCATAACGCCGATTCATCTCCTATTATAATGTTACAGTTTTTCCCATAGTTTGTTTCCTATTACCTTTTTTCCATGTACTTTCAACTTTCTTGTTGATGATAATATCCCCTTATTGAAATATGTAAACCGTTGTGATGGCATTACCGAATGACGGCATATAAAACTAAAAAATAAATAAATACTGAATATTCATGAAATCCATTGCCTCCGCTGCATGCTAATGCATTCATACATATTCACTGTGGATATTCTGAAAATTGGCTTGTGGCACTCAAGGACTGGAGTCCGCTACCCCTGGGATAAACGATGAAGGTGCTGATATCTATGCCAGTAGTTCTCAACCCAGTTCTTGGAACACATTTAAAGAGTCCGTTTTTCAGGATATCTACAATGAATAAAGAAGTGCTGTGCTGAGTCAGACCAAGGTCCATTGAACCCAGCATCCTGTTTCCAACAGTAGGCAATCTGAATCTTTAAGAAAATGTATTTTATTTATTTGAAGTTTTTATATACCGACATTTGTTTAGTAACATCACATCGGTTCACAATCAACCTGGCAGATCAACATTTTGTTATTCTCTCCCAGCAATAACTGTTGCATTTCCCCCAAGTCTACCTGGCTAATAATGGTTTATGGACTTTTCTTCCAGGAACTTGTCCAAAACTTTTTTAAACCCCGCTGTGCTAGCAGCCTTGACCACATCCTTTGGCTACAAATTCCATAGCTTGATTATGCGTTGAGTGAATTTGTTTTTTTTTTTTTTTACTTGATTAACTGCAATTTCATTTACATCGGAAAGCGGATATGTTATGTTTCGTGGCTTGCAGGTAACCCCGCAAGCCACACCACACGCTCGACGCCAGGCAGCCGACCCCTTTTGTCGTGGCAGGACACTACCATTGCATTCCGCTCTTATGCTCCTCTAGATGCGCGAAAGCCAGACTACACACAACTTAAAGGGTTCAGGAAACTGCTCTCAGTGCCCACTCAGCCCTATAAAGAGCCTTCTAGGACTTCCTACCTTCGCCTCAGCAACAACAATTGCTGCATCCATGTTCCAGTTCCTGCCAGCCTGCCTCGCCTCTCCAGCCCAGCCAGCACCCATTCTTACTTCCTTGCCTACCTTTGAACTGACTCCTGCTTGGACCTTGACCACTCTGAGCTCAGCCTGAATATTGATTGCCCTTGTCTGCCTCCTGCCCTGACCCTAGCTTGACTCTGGACCTTTGTCATAACCATTCCCTAAGAGACTCTCGCCTGCTGGCCTCCAGAACCCAAGGGGAAAGGGACTGATCAGGTGAAGCTCCTGATCATTGTCCAGTTCTGCCAGCTGTTGGTGGAGACCAACAGGGCCAATTCCACCACAGCAACAAGGGTTCACGAATCTTACAGGATAACAAAAATAATTTATACATAGCATAGTTTAGACAGTCAACTAGGGTAACAGTATTATGGTAAAAGATGTTATAGCTAACAAAATTTCAACAATCAAAATAATATAAAAGTATCATAGCAATGTAAGCAAAACAAGCATAATCAAACTATATACAGTTTAAAATTACAATTATAAACATAAACAGGTGAAATTTCAAAGGAATTACACGTGTAAATGTAACATAATTATCCTAGCGACTTTCAAAAGCCATTTACTGGCACTTAATCCAGGTAAATCCTATGGACAATTCAATAGCATAGATTGTAGCAATTTTCAGAAGTCCACTTACTCAGGTATCGTGCATTATTTACACATGAAAAGCCCAGTTTTAAGTGTATGAATGCTTTTGAAAATCAGTGAGAGAAAACAATGACTGAGCCAAGAATGAGATGTAAAGGAAGGCAAACCAGGTCATTTAGGAACATAGTAATGTAGAGAAAGACAGACGATAAAAATGGCCAAGCCACTCTGCCCAGCAAATTGCTTAAAGTAGCAACGGCTGCATCCTTCAGAAATGTCAACTTTAGGTCTAACAGACGCTACTCCATTCTGTTACCACCATCCTTCCTTGCAGGCTTTTCCAAACTGTTAGGTAATTAGGGGTCCATATTCAAAGAGAAGTTTTTATTTACCTTCTAGGCAGATGATGTTTCTAATCTCATACAATTCACTTCTTAAACACAGATAAAACTGGTAGAGTATGCAGGCCTAAAAAAGCAGATACCACATAATAATGTTTCAACTCATTTTCCCCTCTTCCAGCAGCTCTGCAAAGGCTTGCTTGCATAAAAAAGACTTTTCCAAATCACAGCGAAGAAGTCTTAGCTGTAAGAGCCTTAGGTAAGG
>NW_021821530.1:0-58364 GCF_901001135.1 Rhinatrema bivittatum
TTAAACAGACTGAGCATTCTTCTTGAGTGGGTCTGTTAATTTAGTTATTTTAAACTGACCGAACATTATTATTGTGGACAGTGGGCAGTGTTACCACTAGTACTCATTGACATTAAATCCATAATGTCAGGGAAAGGGAGATGCAAGCGACTTAGTGGGAATGGCAGCGGAGGCACCGCAAAAGACACCAGCGCAACACCACCAGTACAGGTAAAAAGGCAACTGTCGCAATCAAACGTCTTTGTAGGGGATGGCAGTTCCATGGCAAAAAAAAAGAAATCAGACATGAAACTTTGCAATCGCCAGCACCTGTTTCTGGCACTGTAGTTTTGGAGGAGAGTGAAGAGGAGGCAGAGTCTAGCCAGACAAAAGTTACACACCCAAGAGCAGCCAGGGGACAGAAGTGTCCTGCAAAACTTTGCGGTGACAAGGTAGCGCTGGCACTGTAGCTTCTGATTCAGAAGAAGAATCTTCTTGGATGGGATTCTCATCAGAAACGGAAGATGTTATACCTGAGCAATCTTCGGTAGAATTGTCAGTTAGTCCTGTTTTAGCCTCCACCTCCAGAATCTGCGGCAGGGGAGACATTCCACTGATATCGAGGAGGAGGAAGAGCTGTCAGAAGGGAGACAGAGGGTGACTGTTGCCCCCGCTGGCATTGCTTCGCCGGGTGCAGTGGGGTGCACCACCCCACACCCAGTAGTACCTCAACTCCAGTGCCACCATCCACCCCCAGGGCGGGAAAGAGAGGAGGATCACAAAAGAAATCTGCGATCTGGGCACATTTTAAAGTGACAGAAGACCCGCGTTATGCTCGGTGTAATTACTGTGCCAGGGATATTAGCAGAGGCAAGCAACTGGTACATCTTGTCAAATTTTGGCATGGTAGTATCATGTTAAGAGGCAACACCCAACAAGATTACTGCCATCTGGGGATGGTAGCATTTTCGTCAGGGGGACCCCTTCCCCTTCCAACCAGGGTGCAGTGGTAGGAAAGCAGCAGAGTCAGCCCACGCCCTCATACCCTTCTAGCAAGTCAGGCGGCAGGCCAGAAACCCCACTGACATGTGGGGAGAAGCGACAATGCACCATGGAGGAAATGGGGTGGAGTGCGGTAACGCTATCCCGGGGTAGGAGGCAGGCAGCCGCAAAAGTAGTAACCAGGAGCATTGGGGAAATGATTGCCCTTGATGACCAGCCCCTGCAGTTAGTTGAGAATGTGGGTTTCAAACGTTTCTTGAAGGTCGTACTTCCAAATTACAAGTCCCCTCCAGAACCACATTTAGTAGAAAGGTCATCCCCAGCCTGTACAAGCACTGTGTCAGTCGCGTGCAAGCACTGCTAGGTAAGGCAGACGGAAGAGTGCATTTCACCTGCGATATCTGGACCGCCATGAATGCTGCACACTCTTACCTCTCTCTGACAGCACACTGGTGGGACATGGCAGAGGCAGGGGCAGCCAGCAGCTCTATTACTGAACAAGCATCAGGGTGGAGGTGGGCTTTACTGAACACCCACCTGACGGGACCATGCCCATACCGCTGCCAATATTCTAGCATGCATCAGAAAGATGCTGGCGAGCTGGAATAGACACCAGCGAGACAGTAAAACGCGGGCAGGCTTTTTTTGTCACAGACAACGGTGCAAACATGGTTAAGGCAATAAGCGATGGGCGGTTTAAGAACATCCGATGTTTTGCACACACTCTGCATCTGGTAGTGAAGTCAGGTTTGGGCTTGGAGTCCAAGGACAAGGAGACTGAATACCTGCGTAGGTTAATACAGAAGTGCAGGAACATAGCAGCACACTTCCACAGAAGTGTCAGGGCGGGGCAGGTTCTCCGAGAAAATCAGACTGCTTTGGATATGCCCGAGAAGCGTCTCATTCAAGACGTTCCCACCCGGTGGAATTCCACCTTTATGATGCTGGAGAGGTTATTGGAGCTGCCAGACACCCCTTCATGAACTTTCTGGTACAATAGACATAGGTGTACAGAATCCCCTAGGGCATCACGATTGGTTAGTCATGAGTCAGCTGGTAAAATCCTGCAGCCCTTCAAGGACGTCACGGAGGAGCTGAGTTCCAGAAGTTCCACCTTGGCTGACATCATCCCTATAGTGAAATTCCTGGATGACCATTTGGAAGGCATTAAACGGCAAGAGGGAATGACTGCTGAGGTGCTGCAGTGTGTGGACGTTTTGCAGCAGCAGGTGAAAGACAGATTAAGGCCTTTAACAGAGGACAGCACATACATGCTCGCCTCTGTCTGTGATCCCCGTGTGAAAGGTAAAATCGCCCTACAGACCAATTGTCTGTCATTTGTGAAGGAGCTGTTGTTAGCACAGGTCCGTGAACAGGAGCACCATAGGCGGAGACAGATTAGGCTTGAAGCACAGGTGGAAACAGCAGGCACGTCACAGAGTTGTGCTGCTGCTATCCCTGGCAGGAGAAGGACTGTGTCAGTGACAGATACTATTACTAGTGCCTCCACCTCAACGTCAGAACGCCCAAGGCCATGTTGGCCATAAAGATACATCAGTAGTGCAAACAGGCGAGAGAGAAAGTAACTGGATTGAGTGACTCTCAGCCCTCCCAAGCACAGGAGGAGACAGCAGCAGAGCTGTCAGTGAAACGGTATCTCTCAGAGCCGATAGAGAATACGCAGGACAAGATCCGCTGGCATATTGGGCACACAAGTCCACTGTCTGGCCACACCTAGCCAAAGTGGCTGAAGGATATCTGTCATGTCCACCAACAAGTGTGCCAGTGAACGTGTTTTTTCAATGACAGGGGATATCATGAGCCCTCACCGCTCAAGGCTTTCACCGGTCTTGATGGAAATGCTAGTGTTTTTGAAAGTAAACCTGCCAGTGCTTGGCTTTCCCGATTTTTCCTTGTGAATGGAAAGATGAATAAAGCTATTGAAAGGAGCCTTGCAGCAGTTCCAATTGCCTCCTATGCTCAAGATAATGTAAGCAGTAAGCACTGCAGCACATGTTCTTGACATGAATCGCTGTGTCTGACCGGCAATCTACTGTGCCAGCCTAGTGTTCCCACAAGTGTTTTAACTCGCGTTGCTGTTCCTGCCTGTACCTCCAGGCCTTGTGTCCCTAGCTGGGCAGTTCCATTTTGTTATTTTAAACAGACTGAGCATTGTCCTTCAGAGTGGGTCTGTTGATATTTCTATTTTAAACAGACTGAGCATTGACCTTCAGAGTGGGTCCGTTAATTTTCTTATTTTAAACAGACTGAGCATTTCTTCTTCAAGGCCGAAGTGGAGAAGGGTTCCATGTGAACAGCAGTTCAACATGGGTCAGCCGTCCTAACAGATAGGCGAGCGCCGTTCGGAAGGGACGGGCGATGGCCTCCGTCGTCCTCGGCCGATCGAAAGGGAGTCGGGTTCAGATCCCCGAACCCGGAGTGGCGGAGATTCGGCGCTGGGCTCTTCCCTCTTCACTCGCCGTTACTGAGGGAATCCTGGTTAGTTTCTTTTCCTACGCTGCTTGTGTCCCTAGCTGGGATTGACATCTGTCCTCAAATGATGTGCCTGTTCATCCAGACCTTGTGTTCCCACGCGTATTCTTATTTCTGAGAGATTTTCCGATTCCTTTGTCATCAGCTAAAGTGCATAAGATGCGTTGATGAATAGTTTTGAAGATGACACATATGGCTTTATAGATGATACGGAAGTGGACGGGTAGCCAATGTAACTCTTTCAGAATGGGAGATATGTGGTCTCTCTTTCTTGCGCCTGTTAGTAATCGGGCTGCTGAATTTTGAACCATCTGTAGTGGTTTGGAATAGGATGAGGGCAGACCTAGCAATAGGGAACTGCAGTAGTCTAATTTCGCAAAAATGACTGCTTGGATGATCGTTCTGAAGTCTTGAGCATGGAAAAGAGGTCTTATCCTCTTCCGAACCTGGAGTTTATAGAAGCAGTCTTTGGTTGTTTTGTTGATATGTGCCTTGAAGTTTAGCCGGTTGTCTATTATCACTCCTAAGTCTGTAACTTGTGTGGTAGGTAGGTTGGTGGGAAGAGTAGTGTTGGAGATATTGTTTTCAGGAGAGATGAGTAGGATTTCTGTCTTGGATGAGTTTAAGATGAGGTGTAGGTTGTTTACTACTTGTTTGATTTTCTGGTGGCATGTTTCCCAGTAGTCAAGAGTTTTAGAGTATGTGTCTTTGATATGGATGATGATTTCAATATCATCTGCGTAAAGGAAGTACTTTAGATTGAGGTCGGTAAGAAGTTGGCAGAGAGGAAGAAGATAGATATTAAATAGGGTCGGAGATAATCAAGAACCTTGAGGGACTCCTATGACAGAGTCAAATCTTGAGGATTCCTTGTTTTGGAGTTTAACTTTGTAACCTCTGTTATCGAGAAACGTTTTGAACCAGGATCGGACGGTGCCGCTGATTCCTATGGACGAAAGCTGGTTTAGGAGGATGGCGTGGTTGACCGTGTCGAACGCTGCGGAAAGGTCTAACAAGATCAATAGGAAAGAGTTTCCTTTGTCGAGGCCCATTAAGATATAATATTATATCTTACAGTTGTGGTTTGGATCATATTCTTTAGGTCAAGACGGTTGTCTATAATTACTCCCAGGTCTCTCACATGGTTGTGGGTGAGAAGGTGTTTGTGATGGATCTGAGATGGGAGGTTTTCTTGCTTGTAGGAAATGAAGAGGAGTTTAGTTTTAGAGGCATTGAGGACCAGGTTTAGACTGTTGAGGAGATTAGTGGTGGCTTCGGCTTGTAAGCTGTTGTTCCAAAGTGCGATGGCTTTCTTAATAGATTCTGTTATGGGAATAAGAATCTGAACATCGTCTGCATAGATGTAGTGAATGAGGTTAAGACTACTTAACAGTTGGCAAAGGGGAAGGAGGAAACGGCGGGGGTAACGGCAAAGCTGCTGCCAGGGGGGGCTATAACACGCGCCGCCGGAGCGGCGGCCCACCTGCCCCCCCTGGGCCTTCCCAGCCGACACGGAGCCGGTTGCGGCGCTCCGCCGCGGAGGAAATGCGCCCTGCGGCCGTCCGGGAGGCGTTCCCCGCCCCCCCCGCGAAAGGGGTGGGGGATGCGCCGAAAGCCCCCCCGGTCCCACCGAACCCGCCGCCGGGTTGAATCCTCCAGGCGGACTGCACGCACCCCACCCGTTTACCTCTTAACGGTTTCCCGCCCTTTTGAACTCGCTCTTGAAAGTTGTTTTCAACTTTCCCTTACGTACTTATTGATTTTACTGCTTTACTTTATTTTTTTTATTCCTGGACGGGGCCGGGGCCGTCCGGGAGGCGTTCCCCGCCCCCCCGCGAAAGGGGTGGGGGATGCGCCGAAACCACCCCCGGTCCCACCGAACCCGCCGGGTTCAATCCTCCAGGTGGACTGCACGCACCTCACCCGTTTACCTCTTAACGGTTTCCCGCCCTTTTGAACTCGCTCTTGAAAGTTGTTTTCAACTCCCTTACGTACTTATTGATTTTATATATTTACTTTATTTTTTTATTCCTGGACGGGGCCGGGGCCGCGGACTGCACGCACCTCACCCGTTTAACTCTTAACGGTTTCCCGCCCTTTTGAACTCGCTCTTGAAAGTTGTTTTCAACTTTCCCTTACGTACTTATTGATTTTATATATTTACTTTATTTTTTTATTCCTGGACGGGGCCGGGGCCGCGGACTGCACGCACCTCACCCGTTTAACTCTTAACGGTTTCCCGCCCTTTTGAACTCGCTCTTGAAAGTTGTTTTCAACTTTCCCTTACGTACTTATTGATTTTACTGCTTTACTTTATTTTTTTTATTCCTGGACGGGGCCGGGGCCGTCCGGGAGGCGTTCCCCGCCCCCCCGCGAAAGGGGTGGGGGATGTGCCGAAACCACCCCCGGTCCCACCGAACCCGCCGCCGGGTTGAATCCTCCAGGCGGACTGCACGCACCCCACCCGTTTACCTCTTAACGGTTTCCCGCCCTTTTGAACTCGCTCTTGAAAGTTGTTTTCAACTTTCCCTTACGTACTTATTGATTTTATATATTTACTTTATTTTTTATTCCTGGACGGGGCCGGGGCCGCGGACTGCACGCACCTCACCCGTTTAACTCTTAACGGTTTCCCGCCCCTTTTGAACTCGCTCTTGAAAGTTGTTTTCAACTTTCCCTTACGTACTTATTGATTTTATATATTTACTTTATTTTTTTATTCCTGGACGGGGCCGGGGCCGCGGACTGCACGCACCTCACCCGTTTAACTCTTAACGGTTTCCCGCCCTTTTGAACTCGCTCTTGAAAGTTGTTTTCAACTTTCCCTTACGTACTTATTGATTTTACTGCTTTACTTTATTTTTTTTATTCCTGGACGGGGCCGGGGCCGTCTGGGAGGCGTTCCCCGCCCCCCCGCGAAAGGGGTGGGGGATGCGCCGAAACCACCCCCGGTCCCACCGATCCCGCCAGGTTGAATCCTCCAGGCGGACTGCACGCACCCCACCCGTTTACCTCTTAACGGTTTCCCGCCCTTTTGAACTCGCTCTTGAAAGTTGTTTTCAACTTTCCCTTACGTACTTATTGATTTTATATATTTACTTTATTTTTTTATTCCTGGACGGGGCCGGGGCCGTCCGGGAGGCGTTCCCCGCCCCCCCGCGAAAGGGGTGGGGGATGCGCCTAAACCACCCCCGGTCCCACCGAACCCGCCGGGTTCAATCCTCCAGGTGGACTGCACGCACCTCACCCGTTTAACTCTTAACGGTTTCCCGCCCTTTTGAACTCGCTCTTGAAAGTTGTTTTCAACTTTCCCTTACGTACTTATTGATTTTATTGATTTACTTTATTTATTTATACCGGCATTGCATCCGCTGTAGGCTTCCCTGGTCGGTCTTGTGCATTTGAATAAACGGAGAGGAATTTGTAGGTCGATAATGGTGTGTTGGTGAATGATTTTTTATATCAAGGTGATGGATTTGTAAATGACTCTGAACTGAATTGGTCACCAGTGGAGGTCTTTTAGGACTGGGGAAATGTGGCCTCCTTTCCTAGTGTTTGTTAGTAGACGGGCTGCTGCGTTTTCAACCATTTGGAGTGGTTTCGTGTATGAGGAAGGGAGTCCAAGTAATGTAGAGTTGCAGTAGTAGAAAATGAGGGCTTGGAGGATGGTTCTGAAGTGTTTGGCGTGGAAGAGTGGTCTTATCCTTTTTTAAACTTGCAGTTTATAGAAGCAGTCTTTGGTGGTTTTATTGGGGGGCCACTACCGGCCTAACACCGTCCGCCGGCTGATCCTCCATCAGAAGGACTTGGGCCCCCGAGCGGCGCTGGGGAGCCGGTCTTCCGTATGCCACATTTCCCGCGCCCGCCGGACAGGCGGGGATTCGGCGCTGGGCTCTTCCCTCTTCACTCGCCGTTACTGAGGGAATCCTGGTTAGTTTCTTTTCCTCCACAGCTTGTGTCCCTAGGTGGACCCTGCGGGTCGGTACGGCAAGAGCGGTATTCAAACAGCAAGCAATGGGGTATGAAAATACAGACCCCTGTGTACTTACTTGGTATAGGTTTTGCTAGGAGTAAGAATTTGTTGAGGATAATGTCAGTTTCTTAATAAGATCTCATGCTTTGACTGTTGAGGAGATTAGTGATGGCTTGTAAGCTGTTGTTCCAAAGTGCGATGGCTTTGTTAATAGATTCTGTTATGGGAATAAGAATCTGAACATCGTCTGCATAGATGTAGTGAATGAGGTTGACTACTTAACAGTTGGCAAAGGGGAAGGAGGAAACGGCGGGGGAAACGGCGAAGCTGCTGCCGGGGGGGGGGGGGGGGGCAATAACACGCGCCGGAAATGGTATTTAACCTTAGATGGAGTTTACCACCCACTTTGGCCTGCATTCCCAAACAAACAGACTACGAGAAAACCCGGTCCCGGAGCGCCGGGGGCCGCTACCGGCCTAACACCGTCCGCGGGCTGAGGCTTGATGAGAAGGACTTGGGGCCCCGAGCGGCGCCAGAGAGGCGATCTTCCGTACGCCACATTTCCCGCGCCCGCCGGACGAGCAAGGATTCGGCGCTGGGCTCTTCCCTCTTCACTCGCCGTTACGGAGGGAATCCTGGTTAGTTTCTTTTCCTCCGCGGCTTGTGTCCATAGGTGGGATTGACCTCTGTCCTAGAATGATGTGCCTCTTCATCCAGGCCTAGTGTTCCTACTGGTGTTTTAAGTCCATTGCTGTGCCTGCCTGTTCATCCAGACCTTGTGTTCCCACACGTATTATTATTTCTGAGAGATCTTCCAATTCCTTTGTCATTTTCTGAAGTGCATAAGTAGGGTAGCTAAATGAGGAGAATATTGGAGGGGCGAAGTTCCATATTGAAAGCTGAGTAGCTTTACTTATCTAGTGAAAGTTTGAAGGATCAGGGAAGGCTTGTAAGAATAGCCAAGTTTGTTAATAGATTCTGTTATGGGAATAAGAATCTGAACATCGTCTGCATAGATGTAGTGAATGAGGTTAAGACAAGTTAACAGTTGCCAAAGGGGAAGGAGGAAACGCCGGGAGGGGGGGCTATAACACGCGCCGCTGGAGCAGCGGGCCACCTGCCCCCCCTGGGCCTTCCCAGCCGAACCGTAGCCGGTCGCGGCGCACCGCCGCAGAGGAAATGCGCCCTGCGGGGGCCGGGGCCGTCCGGGAGGCGTTCCCCGCCCCTCCCCCACCCCCCGCGAAAGGGGTGGGGGTGGGGGATCCGCCGAAACCCCGGTCCGACCGAACCCGCCGGGTTGAATCCTGCGGGCGGACTGCACGGACCCCACCCATTTACCTCTTTACAATTTCACGCCCTCTTGAACTCCCTCTTCAAAGTTGTTTTCAACTTTCCCTTGCGGTACTTACTTATTTATTTTATTTATTTAAGGTTTTTTTATACCGGCATTCATGAAATCGTTCACATGATGTCGCTTTACAGAAAACAGGGGTGCAAAGAAAACAACCTATAACATAAATACACGTGGTGAAGAGATGCAGTTACAATTAACTGGGGCTATGAACTGGGAGTGTAAGAAATAAAGAGGGATAGAGGAGGTTAATTATATACATGTGTAGAATATAAAAATATACAAGAGTACATTACAAATATGGCGTCCAATATATACAGCTTCTGAGCTGAGAATTTATTGATGGTGTGTGTTAGGTGCAGTTCGGGAAGGCTTGCCTGAAAAGCCATGTCTTGAGTCTTTTCCGAAAGGTTAGGAGGCAAGGTTCATTTCTGAGATCTGGGGGGATGGAGTTCCATAACGGTGGACCTGCTGTGGAAAGGGCTCAATCTCTAAAGGTGCTGTGATAAGTGGTTTTGGAGGGTGGAACAAGGAGGCATCCTCTGTAGGCTTCCCTGGTCGGTCTTGTGCATTTGTATAAACGGAGAGGAATTTGTAGGTCGATTATGGTGTGTTGGTGAAAGATTTTGTATATCAAGGTGATGGATTTGTAAATGACTCTGAACTGAATTGGTAACCAGTGGAGGTCTTTTAGGACTGGGGAAATGTGGTCTCTTTTCCTAGTGTTTGTTAGTAGACGGGCTGCTGCGTTTTGAACCATTTGGAGTGGTTTTGTGTATGAGGAAGGGAGTCCAAGAAATGTAGAGTTGCAGTAGTCTAATTTGGAGAAAATGAGGGCTTGGAGGATCCTGGTTAGTGTCTTTTCCTCCGCGGCTTGTGTCCCTAGCTGTGATTGAACTCTGTCCTCGAATGATGTGCCTCTTCATCCAGGCCTTGTGTCCCTAGCTGGGATCGACCTCTGTGCTCGACTGCTGCGCCTCTTCATCCCGGCCTTGTGTTCCCACAGGTGTTTTAACTCAGTTGCTGTACCCATTCTTCCGGGCCTTGTGTTCCCACAGGTGTTTTAACTCAGTGGCGGTGCCTGTTCATCCAGGCCTTGTGTTCCCACAGGTGTTTTAACTCAGTGGCTGTGCCTGTTCATCCAGGCCTTGTGTTCCCACAAGTGTTTTAACCTGGTTGCTGTGCCTGTTCATGCAGGCCTTGTGTCCCTAGCTGGAATTGACCTCTGTCCTCGAATGATGTACCTGTTCATCCAGGCCTTGTGTTCCCACACGTATTCTTATTTGTGAGAGATCCTAGGCTCCAATTCGTTTGTCATCAGCTGAAGTGCGTAAGTACAGTCTGAATTCACTAGACGCCAATGGAATTCACTAGACGCCAACGATATTCACTGGACGCCAATGTAAACACCGGGTACACACAACTCTAGGGGTGGACCCGTTCCAGGGAGTCCTTCCCTGAACAAGCATGAGGGTGGAGGTGGGCTTTACTGCACACCCACCTGACGGACCATGCCCATACCGCTGCCAATATTCTAGCATGCATCAGAAAGATGCTGGCGAGCTACCAGTGTTTTAACCTAGTTCCTGTGCCTGTTCATGCAGGCCTTGTGTCCCTAGCTGGGATTGACCTCTGTCCTCGAATGAAGTGCCTGTTCATCCAGGCCTTGTGTTCCTACTGCTGTTTTAACTCCATTGCTGTGCCTGCCTGTTCATCCAGACCTTGTATTCCCACACGTATTCTTATTTCTGAGAGATCCTCCAATTCCTTTGTCATCTGCTGAAGTGCGTAAGTACCGTCTGAATTCACTAGACGCCAACGGAATTCACTAGACGCCAACGATATTCACTGGACGCCAATGTAAACACCGGGTACACACAACTCTAGGGGTGGACCCTTTCCAGGGAGTACTTCCCTGCACAAAGGAAAGGGAACTCTCTCCTGGGCCAATTGATAAGAAAACCACAATTCTGCAGCCAAAAATAGGCTGGAAATCCTTCCCCCATTGACTTTAATGGGCGACATATGTACATATACCCAACTCATTAGATTTTTTTTATGTCCATATTGGCCGCAAGTGGGACCCACTTTCGGACATAAGAAATATGAACATAAAATTTTGCTCTGCACATCCCTAGTTCCCAGGTTAGTACTGTTAACCTTCCCAAATGCTAATGTTAGTGGGTGCTGTTTCTGCAGGTGATGCTGCATGCCAACATTATCTTGACTGATGACCTTAGTGCAATGAGTAAACTGAGAAAAACATGGATCTTCCATCACTAAAGTAATTATGGACCAAGGATGTCTTTTGTGATCTCTTCTCTAAGTCCTTGGAGGTTGATGCTGGCACCAATTTGAGGTTGAAGGTGGACTATGAAGAAAAAAGT
Source organism: Rhinatrema bivittatum (assembly GCF_901001135.1). Classification (NCBI taxonomy): domain Eukaryota; kingdom Metazoa; phylum Chordata; class Amphibia; order Gymnophiona; family Rhinatrematidae; genus Rhinatrema; species Rhinatrema bivittatum. The sequence continues at coordinate 11,186 of NW_021821530.1, forward strand.
ACAGGGGCATTGTAAACAAGAGTCATTTTAAGATTTTTAATATCTATCCACTTTAAATATTGAAAAAAGTATTTGAAAAATAGTCGTCGATGATGAATGGGACTGTGATGTTTCATTATTCTAATATGGACAGTCCAAGTCATCTTTACAACATACAACGTATTACATCAGGGCCAGTACTTCCATTAGGCAAAATAGATGGTCACCTATAGTGCCAGTGCTTAGGAGGCAGCAAAATTGCCAGAGCAAGTCTTTGGCTATCGACCAAAGATACAGAGGAGAGTAGCCAAGTGGAGCTGTGGGTGGAGTCCATCCTGCTCACAGCTGAAAATGAAGAGAAAGGCCCAGCAAGGCTGAGAGTGGAACCCATCCTGCTTGCAGAGGAAGACTGAAGAGGCTCAGCAGGGCCATGAGTGGATCCCATCCTGCTCTTGGCCCAAAGCTGGCCTGGAAGGGCTGCAAGCAAACCCCATCCTGCTCATAGCCCAAGACTGAAGAGGCCAGCAAAACTGCGAGCAGAGCCCATTCTTCTTGCAGCCCAAGGCTGAAGAGGCCAGTGAGGCTGCAAACGGAGTCCATGTCACTTATACCCTAAGGCTGAAGATACACAGTGAGGCTGTAAACAGTGCCCATCCTGCTCATGGTCCAAAGCTGGAGGCCTGGTGGAGCTGTAGGCAAAGGTCATCCCACTCACAGCCCAAGGCTGAAGAGGCTTGGAGGGGCTGCAGACGGAGTCAATCCCATCTGCATCAAAGATTAGGATAAAGATCCAGTGGGGCCATGAGTGGAGTGGCCATAGGCACAGAGAAGCCCAGAATGAGAGAACAAGAGAGAGGATGTGTGCATGTCTGTGTGGGAGAGAGGGGGAGCCTATGTCAATGAGGATGTCTATGTGAGGGAGCCCATGTGAAGGGTGTGTATGTGTGTGTTTGTGTGAATAAGAACGAGAGGGAACCTCTATGAGGGAGTGTGTATGTGAGTGAGTGAGAGAGAGGGAGCTTGTATGAGGGTAGGTCTGAGGGAGAGAAGGATTGCGTGCCTGTGTCTGAGAGAGAAATAGAGAGACTGTGTGAGGGAGTGAGAATATGTGTGAGGGAGAAAGAGTGTGAGAATGAGAGTGTGTGTGTGTATGTGTGTGTGTTTGCGTGCATGTGTGGGAGAGCCTTTGTGTATGTGTGAAAGAGATAGCAAGCGTGTGTGTATATGAAAGAGAGGAGAACGTTTATGTGCAACAAGTTCACCTTCCCACCCCATCAGCTAATCTACAACAGTCTCAGGGCATCTGGAAATCAAACGTTTCCAGGTGTAAAGAGCTGTTCAATTTTTTTCTTGTTAGTTTTAATCATTGGGTGTTATTTGAATTGTCTGCTGTTTTTCAATATTTTTTGGGAGTTTGGAACATTTTTTTAAATTATTATGAGTTTTTAATTATTGGATGACATTCTGTTTGTCAGCTATTTTGAAATATTCTTTCTAATAGAATTATTGAAGTTTTTATTTGATATTTTATGAGGAATAGCAATGTTTCTGTTTTTACATTGCTGCACTGCATAAAAAGTCATTTGTTGTGGTTTCCAGTTCAGTTTTTGTCTACACATTTTTAATTTTTTCTTAATACAAAAACCATTGACATTTCATGACCTTCACATTCTGTGTAAACATATAAAAATATACATTGAAATGGCATCATTTCATACACAGACTTTGCATTTTATCCTGAATGCACCATCATGATTACAACAAAGAACATAGAAAGAGGAAGTGGCACCCCAATAACTACTAGAGATGTGTTGTGCTCAGGGGTGGACCCTTGTCCTGGAGCAGTGGAGAATGGCTCCCTGATAGGGACCAGGAAGCAACTGCTCCCAGGGGGTGGAGCACTGGAGGAGACAGAGTATAGGATGAGCTTCACAATTGGAAGCCCGAGGTCCCCCCAGGAGGAACCCGTAGGGACCGGGCCGCTTGGACTTAGGTGGGCCTTGCACGGTCTCCTGGAAGGATGGAAGTCCGGCGTGCCCACAGACGGAAGGGGAGCGCGGTCAGATTCGAGACAAGGAGGACCAGAATAGCTTAGGTGATGACAAGGCTAGAAACAGAGCCAGAATCTAGAGCTGTGGTCAAGAAGGCAGAGGTCAGAGTCCGGGGTTCAGCCGAGAATTAGTCAGCAAAGCAGGAGTCAGGTTCCGGAGGTCAGATGAGGTCCCAGGCAGGCCGAGGTCAGAAGGCAGGCAGCAGGCAGATGAGTCTAGGGACAAGTTGAGCTCAGAAGATAGGCAGCAGGCAGGCAGGTCGAGAGGCAGACTGGAGTCAGAAGGCAGGCGACAGGCAGGCAGGTCAAGGAACAATCCAAGGTTAGTACCAGTGAGACAGTCCGAAGGTACTACCTGGGGAGACGGACAGACAAACAGGAACAGAAGGACCCTGGAGTACTAGGATAGCAGAAACAAGGCAGTAACAGAACTGGAACAGAAGGATCCTGTAACGAGACTTGGAACAAGACTGGAGCAAGGCAAGGAAGTACTTGCAGAGACTTCCTTATATCCGGGAATCAATCAAGGAGCACCATGGAGCTGGGACCCGCCCTTGGCCCTACAAGAAGTCGGGCGGTCCGTGCGCACACGTGTAGGGGCATGGCCAACACAGCCGAGGATGCCGAGCTCCAGAGTGAGGCCTGGTGTGCAGTGGAAGGCCCAGCAACCGCCGCCGTGGGACGATGAGACCTGAAAGCGCTTGCCGCTGCCGCTAGGGAGGCTGACCCGGGACCTGCCATGGAACCATGGAGGAGAGCAGGCCCGTGTGCGGGCCGTGCACGGACGGGGTGCATAACAAGATGTGCATTCGTTTGCAACGAAATAGGAAATAAAGACGATATTTCCTATTTTGTTTTATTTTGGGAATGGAAAAAAACGAAAGGAAAACCCATGAAATTTCGTATGGTTTTCCTTGAGTTTTTTTTCCCCAAAATTGCACAACAAGAAATTAACAACCATCCAAACACCTGTCCGCAACCCTTCAGATTTAATTAAATTCAATGCCCCCCACCAACCCGACCCCCAGGAAGACTAACCGAAAGTCTTTGGTAGTCCAGCGGGGGCCCGAGAGTGATCTCCCACTCTCGGCCGGTAGGCAGCCAGTAACCAAAATAGCGCCAGCGGCCCTTTGCCTTTACCATGTGACAGGGACTACTGGTGCCATTAGTTGGCCCCTGTCATATGGTAGGAGCAGTGATGGCCTGCTCCAATTTAGTTACTGGCAGCTGACCGACGGAGAGCAGAAGATCACTCCTGGGCCCCCCGCTAGACTACCAGGGACTTTTGGTTATTCTTCCGGGGGGCTGGGTTGGTGGGGGGCATTGAATTTAATTAAATCTGAAGGGTTGTGGTGTTCTTTGTTGTTGTTTTTTTAATGAAAGTATACACGAAAAAAAAATTCTGATTCGGGGGTGGACTGAAATGGCCCACCCATGAAATGAAAAATGAAACAGCACAAAAAAAAACAAACGTATGCACATCTCTAATAACTACAGTACTGCTATAATGTTAGAGGTTACAGCAGCACAATTATGTGCTCTAAAGGCAAAGACCCCAGACGGGGCCTTTGCCTTTGAAAGAATGGACTCAAAGAGGATAGCCTAAGGACCAATGCAGCAGAGTTCAAGTAAAGGCCCCAGACAGTCCATGTTGAAAGAGTGCACTCAAAGGGGACAGCCTAAGGGCCAAGGCAGCAGAGTTCAGCATGAAGGCAGCGAGACCAAGACCAAACAGTTCAGTACAGCATGAAGGCAGCAGGAGGCCCAGGAGGAGACCCTGTAGCATGGAAGCAGCAGGGTGCCCAGGAGGAGATCTAGCAGCATGGAAGCAGCAGGGTGCCCAGGAGGAGATCTAGCAGCATGGAAGCAGCAGAGGGCCCAGGAGGAGACCTAGCAGCATGGAGGCACCACTTGCAAGAGCTGCGATGAGAACCAGCAGAATGGAGGCAAAACTTGCAGGAGCTAAGATGAGAACCTGTAGCATGAAGGCAACACTTGCAGGAGCTGAGATGAGAACCTGCAGCATGGAGGCACCACTTGCAGGAGCTGAAATGAGAACCTGCAGCATGGAGGCACCACTTGCAGGAGCTGAGATGAGAACCTGCAGCATGGAGGCACCACTTGCAGGAACTGAGATGAGAACCTGTAGCATAGAGGCACCACTTACAGGAGCTGAAATGAGAACCTGCAGCATGGAAGCAACAGTTGCAGGTGCTTCTAGATGGCATAGCAACTCTGTGATGACGCCCAGCCTAGCTGTCTTCTTCCATCTAGATGGCACAGCAATTCTGTGCTGAGGCCAGGCGAGGCCTCACGTAAAAATTATCTTGTTGGGGCTTTTATGCCAGGTGGTACTTTCTCATATACCACTTCCACCTCGTGGCTTGTCTTTTGGGGAGAGCTTGACTTTGGGGGGCCTACCCCTCTGGCGTTTCCTGATGGGGACTGCTGCGGGGTGCTGACTCCACTGAGGCAGCGGAGGTCTCAAGCTGTGCTGGCATCCTTTGCAGGATTTATGTTAGGACATTCATCATGTTGCTCATGGCAGCAATCAGTGCATTTATATTTTGGGTATTTGCAGCTATATCCTGCTGCAGGATCCAATTCTGCTGGTTTACAGACCTCCTCAAGGTACGTAGTTCTCCACGTATGTGCCTCATCTCAGCAATATACATCAGGGCTGCAAGTTCAGGTGTTGGTGCTGCGGGTTCAGGTGTTGATGCTGTGGATACTGGTGTTGGTGGTGCTGATTCCTGAGTCAGTGGTGCTGGTAAGTGTCACTGCAAGATGGCCATTGTATGCTCCTCCTGGTGAGGGGGAGGTGATGATGGTGGTGGTGCATGGTGCAGTGATGTGCTGGCTCATGGAGTCAATCTGTCTGTCGGCTCCCATTCCTGGCTCCTTTCTCACATGAAATCTTCCAGTTCAGCAACACATCAAATGTGCTTGGTGAGCCCAGGCGTTCGAGCATGACAAATGGGGGGTGATGATGCTGTGGCTGCTGCTGCTGCTACTGCTCCTCCTCCTCCTCTTCGCTGACCTGGGTCTGCATATACATAACGAATGGCTTCAGGAATGGCGGGAAGGCACGGCTGGTGGGCTTCCTAGCTGGGCCCTGGGGCTTCCTGGCTGGGACCGGCACCTTGGAGAGCAAGAGCTGTGGAAACAAAGCAGAAGCCATTAGTACATATGCTAGTAAGTATCCTTTTTTTTATTTGGCACCAGAAGTGCACTTTGCTTCTTTGCAGAGTGAGCATCTTATGCCAAATTATGTGTACACCCGTTGCTGTATGGGCATTTATGAGTAGAGATGTGAATCGTGTGATCGATCGTCTTAACGATCGATTTCGGCTGGGAGGGGGAGGGATTCGGATCGTCGCAGTTTGGGTTTTTTAAATATCGTGTAAATCGTGTAAATCGAAAACCGGCACACTAAAACATCCCTAAAACCCACCCCGACCCTTTAAAATAAATCCCCCCCCAAAATGCCTTAAATTACCTGGAGTCCAGTGGGGGGGGGGGGAGGGCGGGAAAACTGGCTCACTAAAACAACCCTAAAACCCACCCCGACCCTTTAAAATAAATCCCCCACCCTCCCGAACCTCCCCAAAATGCCTTAAATTACCTGGGGTCCAGAGGAAGGGTCCTGGTGTGATCTTTTACTCTCGGACCTCGGACCTCCGTGCGTTGTAGAAACAAAATGGCGCCGGCGCTACCTTTGACCTGTCATATGACAGGTCAAAGGTAGCGCCGGCGCCATTTTGTTTTTTTGTCCCCCGACATCAGGAGCATAGGAGATCGCTCCCGGACCCCCGCTGGATCCCCAGGGACTTTTGGCCAGCTTGGGGGGGCCTCCTGACCCCCACAAGACTAACCAAAAGTCCAGCGGGGGTCCGGAACGACCTCCTGCAGTCGAATCATTTTTCCATACGGAAAAACGATTCGCGGTAGGAGATCGCTCCCGGACCCCCGCTGGACCCCCAGGGACTTTTGGCCAGCTTGGGGGGGCCTCCTGACCCCCACAAGACTTGCCAAAAGTCCAGCGGGGGTCCGGAACGACCTCCTGCAGTCGAATCATCGTATGGCCGGCGCCATTTTCCGTACGAAAAAACGATTCGCGGTAGGAGATCGCTCCCGGACCCCCGCTGGACCCCCAGGGACTTTTGGCCAGCTTGGGGGGGCCTCCTGACCCCCACAAGACTTGCCAAAAGTCCAGCGGGGGTCCGGAACTCAGACACACACACACACTCCTCCTCACTGCACACACACACTCCTCCACTCCTCCACTCCTCCTCATACCCTCCGCTCCTCCTCCACTCCTCTGTATACTCCTCCACTCCTCCTCCACACAAAATAACAAAGTGGACTCACACACTTTCACTCCAACAAATAAGACAGGTTTCATTGTCTGTAACCTCTGCAGCACCTCCCTCCGGGATCTCCGCAGTTTCCACCTACGTACACTCTGGCCGCTCGCCCATATTGGTTGCTGGCTCCTCCGCAGCCTCACTGGCTGGGATCTCCACAGTGCCACCCTCTGGGCTCTTCATGACATCTCACTTGCCTTTACATGCCCTCTCTCTCTGGGCTTCATATGAATTTCTCTCTGGATTCTTGGTAGTGTTTGGGCCCCCTACAGTGTCTTCCTTGGGGCCTCTTGTAGCACCAATGTCCAACTTTTCAATGCTACTTCCTTCTGGGAAGTCTGTTTTGCCCTCTCCAGGGGTCTCGGTGACCTCTTTCTTAGGGTTCTTCACTGCCCCCTTCTCGGGGCTTCTCATGGGAGCAGTCTCTGGACTCCCCAGAGTGTTTGGGCATCCTACAGGATCTTTCTCAGGACCACCTGTAACACTGTCCTCTGGCAATCAGTGTTGCAGCCTGATGGCCACTCTGTAGTGCCCCCTCCTGGATACTCTGTTTCACCACTTCTTGAGAAGGCTATGAGGCTCCATTCCAAATAGAAGTTGACCACAGCCCATTGTGCTTCCTCATTTCATTTTTGCTCAGTCCTGGCCCACTAACTCCTTGCAAAGCTCTCTTGTAACTTCCTATCTCCCTCCTGGAGATTCTGGATCAGTGTTTGCCACTTTCCATCAGTCATGCTCTCAGACTGCTGCATTCTGGTGTCGCAACACCAGAATGCAGCAGTTTTTTTGTGGCTGCACAATTTCCCTGCAGAGTGGTTTCTTTGCTGGAAGAGGACTCCACCCTGTTTCCATTCACTGCACTTATAGCCCACTCTGGCAGATTTTCCAGGGCCACACCCTGTTCAGCACAGCCCTGCTGCACCAGTATTCCTTCCTCTTTTCTTTTTTCAAGGCAAAATAAAAGTGAAAAAAAGAAGCCTGCATAACCAGCATTGACAAAATCATGTTTAATTTCTTATCTACCTCCAGCTAGACTTCTCCCGTTAGCTGAGACAAACTTACCACTTCCTGGCTGTCCCTGCAACCAAGTCCACTCACAGTTTCCTCTCTACCTGAAACTTTTAAACTCTGGGGGGTTTTTCCTTCAATGCAGCTTCTGAGTCACACCCTTTCACAAGCTACCGTGCTCTGTGCACCCCTGCTCTCTGTGCTTTGTTTTAGATCCACAGGCCCCCTGTGTTCTGTACTACATTTAGAACCATAGATCCTCTTCACAACTCTTTCTGTACTGCTGACAGACACTTTCTTGGAGGCTGGGGATTTTTTTCTATGTAAACCTTTAGAAAAAATCCCATACATGACACCATATGTGGTAACGAGCGGTGATTCTTAATTTGATTCCAGTCTTGCTTAAAACCGTAACTTTATTACAGCGTCACACATGTTCACCAGTAGACTGTCTTCCCTTCAGAACAGTGTATTCTCTTTACTTACAGTTCAATACTGCTTCCCTCAGTACTGACAGTTCAGCTTCAGCTCAGCTCAGCTTGAGTTCCTCGGTCCTGATTTACAAATTCTCACTTGAAATACCTCTCTGCTTTATGATTCATTATACAATGATCTCATTGCTTTTACCCCTTAGGGAACTGATAACTCACTTTCCCTCTATAACTAAATAATGGAGCATATGTGAACTTAGGGAATAAGAACCTACAGAATTTGCTGATATCACAAGGAAACTATCAATCATCAGAAGATTAAATTTCTTTGAATAGTCTTTTGATGACATCACAATATCAACAATCTGGTCATTTATACATCTATACAGTGAAATTTGACTGTGGAAAGATGGACTTTAGGAAAGCTCATCAAAATGCTGCGTTTTAACAGGTTTATTGTGAAAGAGTATTGACAATCATTTTTTTATACTCTAGCTTATTGTATTCTAAAATTTTGATGTCTATGGCACAGAAAAAAATGTTTCATGCTGTTCTGTTCAGCACATGTGGCAAAAAAAAAAAAGAGGAAATCTGGGATTTGAAATTGATTAGGCAGATGGAATTGATTCAATATCATCTTTTCCTGGAAACCAGAAATCTAATCAAAGGCTTATATAGTGGGAACAATATTCATCAAAGGTGTAAACATGGCTAAATACATGTTTCCTTACAAACATATTTTGAAAATTCATCCCCTCCACCTCAATATTCTTGTAAAGGTACCTGCTGTCAAACAGCGCACATTCTTTTCCCCGTATAAAAATGGAGTAGAGTTAGATCGGGCGAGTGAAAATACATCTAGAGATTTCATTTTGAAATCTCAGCATGTAACTTCACATATATAGTTTGCACCTGCTTCCATGCAGACACAAAGTATCTGTGAATAAATCTACCCACAATGTGTATACTTGGTACATTTTCATAGGGAAACACCTTGAGGAGTTATACTTTGAATCTGAGGTTGCAGTCCTCCAGGTAGAATCAAAATTGCCCATTCTGTGTTTAAAACCTAGGAGTTAAGTTTTAAGACCTGCCTCTATGCACATTTGCTGGCTCATGCACATGGTTGCGGAAATTTTAAAACATACACGCTTATATACGCATATACGTACACGTGTTTTAAAATCAGCTGTTCATGCATACATATGTGCACGATTTCATACTCACGCATGCATGTGTACACAAATGCCAGCTCAGATAAGGGGGGGGGGGATTTTGCTAGACACGTGCACCAATAAAATTACTTCTTTTCCCATTTTGTTCCCAGTTCATCCCAGTAAAGGAGAGAACTTCCTGACTCCCCTAGCTAACCCACCTCCCTTTTACTCTATTAGCTCTGACCTTTAAAACCCCACTGACTACCCTACTTTTTTTATTTTACAACTTACACGCTATCTATAGCAGAAGTAAACTTATGCATAAGGAGACCTCGGTGAGCACTTATGCACGTAAATATTTACGCACAGACTTCTTGGTACAGATCCGGCCTGCCCATGTCTTATCCATGCCCCACCAAGACCATGCCCATGACCCACCCCTTTTTTTGAAGAAATGTTTGTGTGCGCATACCAGGAGATATGCATGTACTTGCGCAGTTTTAAAATCCACGCAGTGCGCACTAGGCTGAGTCACATGCATATCTCTCAGCTTTGGCGCATATAGAGATTTTAAAATTGACCAGTTGGCTAAAAACCTACAAACAGCACTGGGAATCCATCTAGAAGTAATTGATGACTCAACGGATTATTAGATAGTATGTCAACCCAGTAATCTGGCAAAGATAGAAGAGAGAGAGGTAAGAATACTGGCTATTATGTATATTTTCTTCAGATATGCATTCTCTTGCGCTCACATCTTTCCACTATTTACTTGCCTGGTGTAATTTTTTAAGTAGTTTAGAAATCATTTTATGACTCCAAGGACCACATTTGTTTTTTCTGTGTCATTTTCTTTCTCTTCTTAAATAGATTATGTTTTTCTTTGAAATATGTTAAATAAAGGGCAATTTTCAAAGGAATCAAACTGGCTAACAATGGAATTTTTTGAACACAGCTGGTCTCTGACGCCATCACGCACTGTGGCATTCAGTGATGCAATTTTCAGATGGTATTTAAATGCCTCCTGTAAGGGAGGTCGGCCTCTGTTCCGGCGTTGAGGCTTGTAGAGACAGAAGTCCGGGTTAAATCGACAGTATTATCTTCACTAAGCTAAGTACATTTTTTGAATTATTGCACTGCATCAGAATGATTGAAGTTGTTTTATATTTACATTGTTTAGAATTCTTTCGGAACTCAACAGAGCGTAGGGAACAGAGTCCCGCTAGAATACTTTGACAGCTCTGTGAAGAAGTATAAGCATGGACAGTTCTGTGAAGAAGTACAAGCACGTTGTATGTTAATTTACCCAATGAATCTCTGTGGCATGATACAGGCTCCTGAAGAAGCATTTGATATGCAAAACACCGGCCGCTGTCAGGCCAATATCGAGAAGTAGTTTGGGTAATATTGAGCAGTCAATTATTGTAAAACCAGTCGGTTTAGTTCTATAAAAATATTGAAAAATATAAAACATTGAGAAAGTAGCTAAAATTAGCAAAAATTCACATTCTACAATTTTGACATCTTTAGGTTTAACAACCATTTTTAAAACAGCGAATGATTGATTAGTCCAAAGACCTCATCAGCTGTTGAGGGACTTCGTCAGGCTTGCTGATGTGGTTATAAAATGTAGAAATTCCTTTTTGCCTAAAGAGAAAATAGTTTCTTTTGGAGGAAGTGGTAATATCTTTTACTGCTGTTCAGGGTTTCCTTTTTTCTTTGATTTTTGTTACTGATTGGGAACTTACAGGCTCTTTTTTCTTGATTTGTCAATTGTATGAGCCATGGCAGGCACAGAGACAATTAAAACATTAAGTTTTTCAGAAGCTGATCTCCAGTCTCTATTGGTCAGACCGTCAATTTTTTCAGAAAACATAGTAGCATCTAATAATGAACAATGGAATACACTGATTAAACTCTCACGCAGGTCCGTTCGAACTACTTTACATGCTGACACCCATTTAGAATATTGCCGTCATCAACGAATCCCACGGGGTGTAAGAGTACTCAAAGAATCACATTTATATAAGGAAGATGAAGAGTTTGTGAATGATTGGACGCTATTTTAAATAAATGTAGCCTGGATCTGATGATCTTGATAATAAAAACAGCACAGAAAAAAGATATAGCATTACAACAAGAAATATCTTCACTCAAGTATGATTTATCACGAGCTCCAGATCTGAAAGATTTTACAGAACAATTAGAGTCAATAAACACATCAATTGACAAATTAAGAGCTGATATTAAAAAATTGAAATTAGAGAAATTTAACAGAGATGAACATGATTATACCAAAGGTTTTGACTATCCTTGGATGCAAGAAGGGGAACTCACGCAAAAAATAATTGGGTGACGTTTGATTCCAATAGTGAAGACTCATCAGATGATGAATTTCACACTAGATCAGGAAGACAAGAACAGATACAAGATACTCATCTTTTAGGGAGATCCCGAGGAGGCCGGCGAGCCTGTTACAGAACAGGGAACACCCCATGGCATGAAGAATCATCACGTCAGACCAGGTCACAAACAAATCGGAATCTTTGATTTTGAATTTATCTAATTACAATTTGAACATCACACAAGAACACATTCTGAATAAAGGTCTCTCTTTTATCCCAACACTAAAGGCTGATCTTTTTCTATTAGAAGTTTCCTTGATCAAATTCATTCGTAAGCTCTACATTAAGCATTTTTTTGTTGACAGTCCAAGCACAGAAGATATTTCCATATGTAAAAATGTGTCTGTTTGGTGTACTCCAGGACCGGTTGATCCCATAATTTCAACTTTTTATCAAATGGCACTACGGCAAATCCATCAGACATTCCCCGAGAAACACATGTTTTCAAATATAACCTCACAAGAGATTCAAGCCATTTGAGACTTATGATCAAATACCAACGTGATTATAAAACCTGCAGATAAGGATGGAAAAATTGTTCTATTGGATCGGGCACAGTACAACAAAGAAATACTACTGCAGTTATCAGATCGGAATTTTTATCAACCCTTGAATATTGATCCCACTTCAAGATTACTTAATGAGATTGAATTGCTAATTACTGAAGCCAATAACAGAGGGTTTCTGACAAGTAAAGAAAGTCATTTCCTAGTTTGAAAGAAATCAGTTGTACTGATTTTTTATACACTGCCTAAGATTCACAAAGATATTGTAAATCCCCCTGCTGACTGATTGTTTCTAGTCGTGGTTCGCTACTCGAACCTTTGTCAAAATTCGTAGATCATTTTTTGGCTCCATTTGTGAGTACTTTGCCATCCTATGTGAAAGATTCTCAATATATGATTCAATTTCTTGAAGATCAGCATTATAACACAGATCATCTTATTCTAGTCACACTGGATGTTGAATTGTTGTACTCATGTATCCCTCAACAGGAAGCACTTGATATTGCAATGCATCATTTTGAATCCTGCCCAAGACCACAGAGGATTCCTTCTGATTTTCTTTTGGTATTATTGAGAATTGCACTGACCGAAAATTTCTTTGCCTTTGAACAGAACTTTTTTCAGCAGATACAAGGTACCGCCATGGGAGCCACCATGGCTCCTGATTTAGCCAACCTCTACATGGGTCACTTTGAAGATGAATGGATCTACAAGCCATACCCATATTCCCATATGGGTATGGCATATTGTAAATTAGAAATGTTTTATAGATGATATATTCATCATTTGGAAAGGTTCTATTGATTTATTTCAGGATTTTTGCACGTGGTTGAACTCTAGGAATCCTCACTTAAAATTCACAACTAATATTCAGTTTGAATCTATTTCATATTTGGACATAAAAATCACTAAAGTAAAAGAAGGGTTCATAACTTCAATTTATTGGAAGACAGTAAGTAGCAACACGTTTTTACACTTCTCAAGTGCTCATCCGAGCGCACTTAAAGAAAATCTACCAATGAGCCAATTATTCAGAATCAGGAGGCTGTGCATAACATCTGATGATTATCAGAAACAATCGTTGCTTCTAAGTCAAAGATTTGCAGTTAGAGGATATCCACAACAGTGCATTAAAAGGGCGAACCTGAGAGCCAAACATTCACACCGAGAGTAGTTATTCCTCCCTCAAACTAAAGATAATGAAGAACGGTTAACTTTTGTGTTCCCTTTTTCCCCTATGTCTGCGATGGTAAGACAAGTGATTTATCGGAATTGGTTCATCCTTCAAGGGTACTCGGAATTTGCAGCATTACCATGTTTTACATACACAAAAAGAGCAAGTTTGAAGGACCAGTTAGTGCATTCTGACACTTCACTGAGGATTTCGGGAGAACATTTGGGTTTTCATGCAGCATGTGGATCATGCTCCATCTGTCACTTGATGATGTCCACAGACTCTTTAACATTTCCAGATTTACAGAAAACTGTTCAATTATGTTCAGTAACAACTTGCACTTCAGCAGGGGTGATTTACATTATACAATATCCCCGCATAAAATTTTACATTGGGAAAACCCAGCGGCCACTCAAAGTCCGCATCATTGAACATCGATCAAATGTCAACAACCAACAAGTGACAGCCCCTTTAGTCACACATTGTTTAGAATTCAAACATAAATTTGATGACTTAAAAATATGTGTGTTGGTTGGAACAGCTATTACCTCAATGGCGAGGTGGCGATTTAAATCTGAGGTTCCTCCGAGCTGAACAATGTTGGATACATACTTTAAACACTGTTGCTCTGTCAGGTCTAAATGGGGCATTGGAATTACAAGTGTTTTTATAATATGTAGCAGTTACACATAGGGGGTTATTTTCCAAAGCGATCTCACACAAAAAGGGACTTTTCGCACACGAAAAGTCCCTTTTTGTGTGTGATCACTAAAAAGGGGTGGCATCAAGACCAGAACAGGAGGAGATGGGGCGACACCGGGGCGGATGACGCGAAGACAGTGAGGACGGCGAAAAGGTAAGGAGCCTTTTCGCTGCCTATTTCGTGCCCAATAGCACCACCTTTTATGATGGCGCTATTGGGTGCGATTGCTGTTGGATTTCGCAGGCCCACCCCTGGCTTTGACCCCCCCACCCCCCCCATTAGCGCACGATTCAGGGAGCCCTGAGACATAGGAAAATCTAGCCCATAGGCAGTTTTGTTTCAGTGTCTCTGGAATGACAGCTGTACCAAAGAAGCTGGTGAACCTATAAAAAATGTTTGCAAACACAGCTGGTCTCTGATGCCATCACGCACTGTGGCACTCAGTGGCGCAATTTTCAGATGGTATTTAAATGCCTCCTGTAAGGGAGGTCAGTCTCTGTTCTGGCATTGAGGCTTGTAGAGATGGAAATCCGGGTTAAATCGACGGTATTATCTTCACTAAGCTAAGTACATTTTTTGAATTATTGCACTGCATAAGAATGATTGAAGTTGTTTTATATTTACATTGTTTAGAAATTATTCTTTCGGAACTCAACAGAGCACAGGGCACAGAGTCCCACTAGAATACTTTGACAGCTCTGTGAAGAAGTATAAGCATGGACAGCTCTGTGAAGAAGTACAAGCATGTTCTATGTTAATTTACCCAAATAATCTCTGTGGCATGATACAAGCTTTCACCAACACACATCACGGCTCCTGAAGAAGTATTTGATATGCGAAACACTTGCTGCTATCGGGCCAATATCAAGAAGCAGTTTGGGTAATATTGAGCAGTCAATTATTGTAAAACCAGTCGTTGGTTTAGTTCTACAAAAATATTGAAAAATATAAAACATTGAGAAAGTAGCTAAAATTAGCAAAAATTCAAATTCTACAATTTTGATATCTTTAGGTTTAACAACCATTTTTAAAACCGCAAATGATTGATTAGACCGGAAGACCTCATCAGCTGTTGAGGGACTTCATCAGGCTTGTTGATGCGGTTATAAAAATTAGAAATTCCTTTTTGCCTAAAGAGAAAATATTTACTGTTTTTTGTTTGAGTTTTTTTTGGAGGAAGTGGTAATATCTTTTACTGCTGTTCAGGATTTCCTTTTTTCTTTGATTTTTAACAATGGAGTTAGCCAACTAGAACAAAGATTTTGAAAATGGCCTCCAACAGAGCAGCTGAAGAGAGTTACTTTGTCACTTTGATAATATGTGTTTCCAAGAGTATAACTTGGTTGGGGGAAAAAACAAGGAGCCTATCTTTCAAACCATATAGATAGGCATAGTTTAGTAGGATCAGGCCAACATGAATTTAGTCAAGGCAAGTCTCACCTCACCAATCTGCTACAATTTTTTGAGGATGTAAATAAACATGTGGATAAAGGTCAGCTTTTTGATCATAGTGTATCTGGATTTCTAGAAAGCATTTGACATCTAATTTGCCAATGACACAAAATTATTCAAAGTTGTTAAATCAAAGATGATTGTGAGAAATTGCATGAGAACCTTGCAAAACTGGGAGACTGGACATGCATATGTGAAATTAAATTTAATATGGACAAATGCAAAGTGAAGTACTTAGGGAAGAGTAACCCAAAATATAGCAATACAATGCAAGGTTCCTCATTAAAAGGATCTAGGTGTCATCGTTGACAATTTGCAATCTGCTACTCAGTGTGCAGCAGCAGCCAAGAAAGCAAATAGAACGCAAGACATTATTAGGAAAGAAATGAATAAAACAGATAATATTTCAATGCCTCTGTATCACTTTATAGTGCCACCTCATCTTGAGTATTGTGTGCAATTCTGGGCAACATATCTCAAAAAAGATATATCAGAATTAGAAAAGTTACAGAGAAGGGCAACCAAAATGATAAAAGGACTGGAACAATTCTCGTATGAGAAAAGGCTAAAGAGGTTAGGACTTTTTAGCTTGGCTGAGGGGAGATATGATAGACATCTATAAAATAATAAGTGGAGTAGAATGAGTAAACATAAAGCGGTCGTTGTCTCTTTCAAAAAGTACAGATTAGGAGACACAATGAAGTTGCTAAGTTGTACATTAATAATTAATAAGAGAAAATATTTTTTACTCAATGCATAATTAAGCTCTGGAATTTGTTGCCAGAAGATGTAGTGAAAGCTGTTAGTGTAGTTGAGTTTAAAAATGGTTTGGACAAGTTCCTGGAGGAAAAGTCCATAAATCATTATTAGACTGGAGTTTCAGAAATCCACTGCTTATCCCTGGAATGAGCAGAATGGAATCTATCTATACTTTGGGATCCTGCCAGGTACTTGTGACCTGGATTGGCTACTGTTAGAAACAGGATATCACAAAAAGGCTGGTTGGCACCATTTTGTAAAATGGCCACCATCTCTCCCAGAGGCTAGAATGCACGCTGGGCCCCCACTGGACCACCAATGCCACTTTTTCAAGAAAGGGAGTTCCAGGGGTGGGTAAGGGTGGGCTAGAGTGGGATGTGTTGGTCCACTAGTTCACCAGGGAGTATTTTGTGCAGAAGGTCTGGGGGAGTAGGTCCCAGGATCCCAGCCTCTGAAGGCTAGAATAGCTTAGCAAAGGGGAGAGGCTGGGGGTTGAGGGAAGGGCCTGCACTAATCATCAAATGTATTTTTTTTTGTGCTACAACGGCCACCTCCAGGGGTAGCAGTGGAGGAGAGATAGGTGGTCTTTACAGACTCCCAGAGATTTTTGCTACTTTTGGGGGGCTTACTCAAGGCCGAGCGGCCCCTTTAAGTGATGGCAGTCCCAAAGTCCCAAGGCTACCATCACATGTTGTTTAGGTGACTTTCACTATTGCTGTATTTTTCCCAATGGGAAAATATGACGCACCGTGGTGTTTTCCCAAGAGGAAAAATACCGTGGGAGTCACAAAGTGGCAGGGTCATTCACCATGGCTTTGTAACACCCGCAATATTTTTCTCTCAGGAAAAATACCATGGCTTAAGGGCGGATTTTAAATGCCCTGCTCGCATAAATCCGGGCGGATTTACGCGAGCAGGGCCCTTGCCCGCCGGCGCACTTATTTTGCATAGGCCACCGGCGCGCACAGAGCCCCGGGACGCGTGTAAGTCCTGGGGTTTTTTTAAGGGGGAGTGTCCTCTCCAAGCACTCTGCTGGTAACAGATTGCTACTCCCTTTTCCATCAGGGACTTCAGCAACATATTCATAACAGATAGCTACTCCGTAGTCTATACTAACAGATTGCTAATTCCTCCCGGAGATCATAACAGATTGCTAACTCCTCCCCTCTGGAGGAGAGAAGCATAACAGTCAGGGTAGGAGGAAGCAAGACAGTGTTGAGGTCTAGGCAAGGTCGGGGCAGGTAGAGATCAGGCAGTGTCAAGGTCCAAGTTGAGATCAGGACAGGTGACAGTCTAGAAGATTAGTCACAGTTCAAGGCCAGGATCAGAACCAGAAGTCAGGCAGAGATGGACAGACAAGACAAGGACAAGGCATTGGGGACCAAGACACATCAGGAACAAACAAAACAAGGCAGGGCAAAGCACAAAGAGTTTAGGCAAGGAAACAACAAGGCAAGACAAGGAATCGACAGACAAGGCAAGTACAGAGACAATAATAGTAGCATGCACTGCAAGAGCAGGAGGACCTGTTCTGAGGCACTGATGAATGGGACAGCTAGGTTTAAATAGCCAGCCTCCCTTGAACCAACCGGGATTTCCCACCGTGAGGGCCTATAAGTAAGGCGAGTGTACATGCACATGCGCCTATGGGCACACACAGTAGCATCCCTGCCACAAAGAGGAAGACCTGAAATCGGGGTGGGTCAGCAGCAGCATCCTGGGTGAGTGTGGCCAGTTGCGGGGCCATCCTGTGGCCGGCCAAGCATTACATGCCTGAATCACCTCTTGCTCTGTATCCTGTGCTTTCCCTTGCTACAGTTCCTGAACCACATCTTACACTAATTCCTGGACTTCACCCTTGTTCAGTTCCTGAAACATGCCTAGCTCGTGCTCCAGGACTCCATATTACCACAGGTTGGCCAACAGCTTGTATGCTGGGCATCTATCCTCTGACCCTGGTTTTGTTGCAGCCCATTCAAGTTCCGGTCTCTCCACTCCAGCCCTGCTTCTTTGGAACTCCCCCTCCCATCCTCCCCTTGGTATCAGACCCTACTTCTGAATATTCTTGGGACAAAATGAGGGCAATAATGTCTTGTGTGATTCAATTTGGGGGGTTTCTGTGAACTAAATTGACATGGCACTTCTCGGGTACACGTACCCTGTGGCCAGAGTCCTCTTAACATAGAATACATACTTTTTATTCATCAAAATAACCAAACTTCTTTTTGGTCACAAATTTTTCTAAGTAGCAAATTTCGTGAATGTTAGAGCCCTTAGAGCCATAGAGGATGGCTTCTCCATAGCTTAAAAGACTCAGAGTACTATAACAGATGTGGACCTTAATATTTAGCAGCAGTATTGTGGATCAGGAGCTTTAAAGTCAGTAGTGGGATTTGGCTTAAACCTCATCCCTAACCCCCCCAAGGAGGAAGTGCTGCATCATGACAAAGGTTCACCATGCCATCATTATGAAGAAAAGGTGTGAAGACGGTATAGGAAAAAAACAAAAGGAAGGACCAAAGCTGCCTATTTTTTGTGGTGTCTGGGTTGATACCAGCACAAAAAGACTAGATCTGCTTTCAGATCTTTTTTTTTGCTTTGTTTTATTCTGTCAAGCCCTAGTCTCCATCCAAATGTGTAACTAATATAAAGATTCTGAATCACACAGTCCATTTCACTGAAACAAGTACATTACAAGCCAGCTACTGTTTTCCCATTAATCTCTGAAGGAAAGCAGTGTGGTAACAATTAGAATCATTAGCAGAATTAGTATCTAATAAATTATACTCTAGAATTGGATTGGATTTCATACTTTGTGACTCAGAGTGTCTGGTTTGGATCATTGCATTGCTAGGACTGAACTGCTGGAAGGCAAGTAGTAGAGCTGGTGCAGCAGAACGTACGGGTCAGAAAGACTACATTACAGGAAAAATAGGTTAGGCAGCATGGGTGAAAAGAAGACAATGCTCAGACCCTGCATTCGCTTCAGACTCAGCATGTGAAGTTAAGTAAAATCATTATATTCTAAAACAGAAGTGTAATTGTAACCGGTTACTGGCTGCTAACTGGTTGCAATTACACTGGCATTCCATAACAATCATGCAACAATGAAGTCCATCTCAGACAGAGAAAAAAAACAAATGAAAAGTGTGTGTGCAGGGGAGGGGATTACATTTTGATTTTACAATAGCAGTATTGTTCTCAGGAGGTGGCATTTTCATCATCACTAACTTGGGAAGGAGTAAAGCCCAAAGTGAATTACACTCACCCATTTGATTGCTAATATTCTCTGTCTTGCACTACATTTCTTAAGCGTAATAACAGAAAATAGGGATTTTTATCTCCATAAACTCATTAATAGTAAGAGACTGAAAAGCAATTTACTCTCTCGTTTATTTATATTTGCATTCCTTATTTCTGTGCATGTAGAGGACGGCAGAAAATAAGATAAAATACATAAAATCAGCCTTGTGACTAACTAGGAAAAAGACAGAGTATACATAAATAAATAATAAATAAAATAACATAGATAAAATCTTCTGTATAAAACAAAATTTTATTTACAAGGATTAAGTACTATGCCATTCACATCAATACAATAAGCAATAAAATAACAGAATTTTTCTAAAAGTCAAGACCCATGAAAATCCAATTGTGTACTTATTTAAAAAGACGGTAGCTACAACAGATAGCAAATACACTGTACTTTACCTCTAGAAAATTATCCCACTGAACTACCTACACACAATTTCATCTACTAAATTGTGTGCAAAAATATTGTGGGAGATTTTAAACACATGGGGTAGATTTTAAAAGAAGTGTGCGCGGCCTACATGTGCGTGCGCTACCCGGCGTGTGCACATGTACGCCCGATTTTATAACATGCGTGCGCAGGCGCGCACATGTTATAAAATTGGGGGTCAGCACCCAAGGGGGTGCACAATTGTGCACCTTGCGCACGCCGAGCCGCGCTGCCTTCCCCCGTTCCCTCCCAGGCTGTTCCAAAATCGGAGCGGCATGAAAGGAAACTTCCCTTCCCCCTAACCTGACCTTCCCACCCCTTCTCCTAAGCTTCCTCCCCCCCCAGCCCTACTCTAACCCCCCACCCCCAACATTTTTATTTTACCTTTTGCGCCTGCCTCCGGGCAGGTGCAAGTTGCACGCGCCGGCAGGCTGCCGGCATGCGATCCTCTGACAGAGCGGCAATGGCCGCTCTGTCAGAGGCCTCTGGCCCTGCCCCACCCCACCCCCGGACCGCCCCTTTTGTAAAGCCCTGGGACTTACACGCGTCCCGGAGCTTTACATGCATCACTGGGCTTTTTTAAAATAGGCCCGGGGCGCGTAAGACAGCTTACGTGCGTAACCTTTTAAAAATCCAGCCCATACTTTTAAAAAGGCAAAGTATGCACATAAGTGATAACCCCTACCTAATTTTAACTCCCAGGAGGCCCTCTGTTCAGTCTGTGTAAACCTATGCATGAACATGACATACGTACATAAGTTTACACGCATGTCAATGGGCTATTTTATAAAAGGCCATTTCTGCAAGTTAAACAGCTTTTGCCCGCAGAAGTCTCTTGGAAAACTACCCTTCCTATGTCGAGGTTAGTGTTCCCCTTGCAGACTGTTCAGAAAGATGTAGTTTAGTGATGGGACAAGCCAAAATCTGTGATCTACAGATCATGCTTTGTTAACCTCTTAGATACAGATCTGATTTGTTTGGGAGTTTACAATCACCCAAACAAATCAAGATCATGTTGCGTTCCATGGTTTCTTTATTGCTGATTTGACTTTAGGATTTCTGGCAAGTGCATGCACAATTTTCTCTTCTCATAGCAGGAGAAGACAGTATACAGACATAGAAGAATCCTTCTTCTCCTCCCGTCCTGCATTGCCCTGCCCCCCCCCCCCCCCCCCCATTCTCAGCAAGAGGAGACAGGGTACTTGGGCAGATTATCACTAGAAACTCTGTAAAATCTACCATCTAATAGTGATAAGTTGTGTTGCTGAGGAATTGCGGCTGTCTAAGATTCTCACATTTGTGAAATGGTAAATAATATACCACAACTGTGGGCACAAATCCAGCTGCAGGGAAAGTGTGCCCAGTGAAATAAGTGTAAAACATTTTTTTTTTTACTGTGTAATGTTAAATATGACACACTGAGTTCTGTGAAGGGGTTTAATGGCCAGAAGAATATTGCTTTCTCAATATTAAGCTCTATAATCTTGTGTTTATAATGTGTGTAAATCTCATGCTGTTCTCAAAGGGACTTGGTATGTCAAAAGTAGAGACTGGTTTTCCTGCACTGGGAAACTTCACTGGAGAGAAATTTGTGTGTTTTTCTTGTACAAAGATAAAACAGCAGTAACAACGGTAACTGTTCCTAAATATGATGATTTTTGAGTGGAATTTCCATTCAGTGAGCAGCACTCAACAAGTAGGAACTCCCTTGATCCCTTCATCAGGAAGCATTTAGCTCCCTGGTGAAAACTCAGAATGTAAAATAACTTAAAAGCCTCTTTCATAGGGCTCTACAGGTGTACTCTGCTGGACTTATGATGCCCTGCACATATAAAATGTTCAAGAAGTTTTCCAGAAAATAAATGGAAAAAATATTTAGGTCAGAAAAATATGTATTACCCACTCTGAGATACAAATGTAAAATTTCCATCATTTCTTTACAGCAAACAGTGCTATCAAATTTTAAAAAAAGGTTAAATTATCAGTATTCCAGCTTTTCTTGATTTTTATTTTGTTCTGAGACAAAATAAGTATTTGAAGACTTTCAAATCTGATGTTTGCTGCTTCTTCTATATTGGATCTAAATAATTGTGTTGATTGTCATCAGAAACCCATGTATAATACTTTCAAAATATTAAATTAGGATACATATCAAAACTGATTTCAGAGGAGCAGATTGAAAAATTGTATAGGGTATGTCCTTTACAAAATGCAACAAAAGAACGAGAAGCAAACATTTGGAAGCAAAAATGTTAGTAACATGATGGTGGAAGTAACCACCTAAAAAAATGATCTGGTGGCGTGGTGGACAATACGTTGAAATCTTCAGTTCAGTGTGTGGTGGTGGTCAAAAACACAAAAAGATTGTTAGGAATGATTAGAAAAGGAAGGATAATAAAACAGCGAATGTCATAATACCAATATGTGCAGGCAGTTCTGATCAGTGCACCTTAGACATAGTGCAACTTGAAAAGGTACACAGAAAGGCAATCAAAATGATAAATGGGATGGAATGGTTCTCCTATGAAGAAAGGCTAAAGGGGTTAGGGTTCTTCAGCTTGGAGAAGAGATGCCTGATGAGAAATACAATAGAGTTCTATAAAATCATGGGTGGTGTGGATCCAGTGAATGAAAATTAGTTGTTTACTCCCAAAAAATACATGAAGTAGCTAAATAGCTACTATGTCTATGGTCCCTTAGGCTGAGGTGAGATTGGCTCTGCCTGCAGGGAGGAGCTCTGCAGGTTCTCGCCATCAGCAGATGGACCCCGGCAAAGCAGAGACTGAACAGGACCTTTACCTATACCAGCCCATGTTCCAGCCCCTCAGGTTGAGCCTTCTGATGCCGGGGCCATCAGGACTTAGGCGAGGGTGTCTGCTCACTGAATATGTAGTGCAAGGCCAGGTGAATAGATGTGTGTTGGGGTCTGGACAAGGGTCAGAGGCAGACAGCAGTCAGATGTATCTAGAGTTCAGTCAGAGGTCAAACTAGGTATTTGTTCGAGGAAGAACAGATATGGCTGAGGCAGTCGAGCAAGACAAGAGCAGATCAGGCAGATGAGGCCTGAGACAGGTGGAAACAAGGACTAGAACAGACTGGAGATGAAGACTGGAACAAAGCTGAAGACAAAGACTGGAACAGGCTGGAGACAAAGACTGGAAAAAAGCTGGAGACAAAGACTGGAACAAGGTGTTGGTGTTTGATAGGGATGTGAATCGTTTTTTGACGATTTAAAATATCGTCCGATATTTTTTAAATCGTCATTAATCGTTAAAGAGTGCGATACAATAGAAATTCCACTGATTTATCATGAAAAAATCATTAATCGGGTTAGTGCACACTAACGGGAGTTAGGACACAACCTAAAAACCCACCCCGACCCTTTAAAACCACTCCCTTAGCCTCCACCACCCTCCCGACCCCCCAAAAAAAATGTTTTAAAATTACCTGGTGATCCAGTGGGCCCAAGAGCGATCTCCCGCTCTCGGGCCGTCGGCTGCCACTAATAAAAATGGCACCGATGGCCCTTTGCCCTTACCATGTGACAGGGTAACCGTGCCATTGGCCGGCCCCTGTCACATGGTAGGAGAACAGGACGGCCGGCGCCTGCTGATGGCTGTAGTACCTGAGGGTACTACAGCCCTGCCATCAGCAGGGCTGTAGTCCCTCAGGTACTGGAAAGGCGATCCTGGATAACTGAGCTGTAGAGAAACTGAATATAGTGAGTAGGCAGGGTATGAAGAGTTCAGGAACAGAACCTTGATGGTAACACTCACACAATAGTCTCTAGAAGTAGTCCAGGTGTTGAAAAGAGTTAGGCCCTCGAGAAGTGAGTACCTGGTTCCAGGGAAAGCTCTGAGAGAGAGAGAGAGTAACTCACTGGTGTAGTAGGCAGCGATGATTTCCAGGCAGAATAAGTATTCAGCAACCAGTCCGGGAACATGGGCCCTCGAGGAGCGAGTACCGGTTCCTGACTGTGACCTGAAAAACAAAGAGAGAGCGAGTCCAAGGAGGCAGAGCAGCTTGGAGAGGGTGAAACTGGTCCTTGCTAACTCGCTTAGTTAGCGATTTCTGAGACCTTATATATCCGGTACGAATGTCGTCATCTCAGGGGGACGCCCCTGAGGTTTGCACCACTGCTGGTACATCAGTCAGGGCCGTGGCGCGTGTGCGCCCTTAGGCTCTTGTGAATCATGGCGGATTGCAGCGTTGAGCCGCTCCGGGGACGCCAGAGGGAGTCGGCAGAATGACGCCGTGGCAGCCAACCTTTCACTTGAGCAAGAGGGAGTCGCCGAGGAGGTAAGGTGGGCATAGTGGAGACGTTGGGCAGCGACGGTCGCAACATAAGGCTGGAGACAAAGACTGGAACAAAGCTGAAGCCATGGTGAGACCGCACCTTGAATACTGTGTACAATTCTGGTCGCCACATCTCAAAAAAGATATAGTTGCAATGGAAGAAAGTACAGAGAAGGGCAACCAAAACGATAAAGGGGATGGAACAGCTCCCCTATGAGGAAAGGCTGAAGAGGTTAGGGCTGTTCAGCTTGGAGAAGAGACAGCTGGGGGTGGGGGGGTATGATAGAGGTATTTAAGATCATGAGAGATCTTGAACGAGTAGATGTGAATTGGTTATTTACACTTTCGGATAATAGAAGGACTAGGGGGCATTGTATCAAGTTAGCAAGTAGCACATTTAAGACTAATCAGAGAAAATTCTTTTTCACTCAATGCACAATTAAGCTCTGGAATTTGTTGCCAGAGGATGTGGTTATTGCAGTTAGTGTTGCTTGGTTCAAAAAAGGTTTGGATAAGTTCTTGGAGGAAATGTCCATTAACTGCTATTAATCAAGTTTACTTAGGGAATAGCCACTGCTATTAATTGCATCAGTAGCATGGGATCTTCTTGGTGTTTGGGTAACTACCATGTTCTTGTGGCCTGGTTTGGCCTCTGTTAGAAACAGAATTCTGGGCTTGATGGACCCTTGGTCTGACCCAGCATGGCAATTTCTTATGTTCTTATGTTCTTACTGGAACAAGGCTGGAGACAAAGACTGGAACAAAGCTGAAGACAAAAACTGGAACAGGCTGGAGACAAAGAGTGGAACAAAGCTGAAGACAAAGAGTGGAACAAAGCTGAAGACAAAGACTGGAACAGGCTGGAAACAAAGACTGGAACAAGGCTGGGAAGCAAAACACACCACTCATGGTAGCTGGACCTGTTGCTGCTGCGAGTTGCTTCTGGGGAACTGCCCTTACATACAACAGTGCTGCTGATGTCATTTCTAGGGGTCATAGGGACTTTCCTGCCATGGTCCCTTTAAATGTTGGGAAGTGATCCGCATGTATACCTAAGAGGAGATGTGGCACATTGCTGGCAGCAGTGTCCTGCTGGTGGCATCTCACCACATCAGGGACCATCGTCCTGTCGCGTGGCTGGCCGACTGCAGGGGGAGATGAGCACGGCAGTTCACGATCGCCAAACGCAACAAGCATATTTCAAACAAATCAGAGAAAATATTTTTTCACTCAATAAACAATTAAGCTCTAGAATTCTTTGCCAGAGGATGTGTAAAGGCAGTTAGCAAAGCTAAGTTTAAAAAATGTTTGGACAAGTTCCTGGAGCAAAACTCCATATATAGGGGAAGATTTTGAAAGGGTTACACGCATAGGTTACACACGTAACCCCCCGAAAACCTACCCCAAACCCCCCCTGCGCGCACCAAGCCTATCTTGCATAGGCTGCCGGCGCGCGTAAAGCCCCGGGACATGCGTAAGTCCCAGGGCTTTACGCGCGCGTCATCGGGGGTGTTCTGGGCGGGGCCATGGGCGTGGTTCTGGCCCTGGGGGTTTAGATAGGGCCGGGGGGGGGGTTGGGTTAGGTAGGGGAAGGGAGGGGAAGGTGCGGGGTGGTGGAAGGAAAGTTCCCTCCAAGGCCACTCCAATTTCGGAGTGGCCTCGGAGGGAACGGAGGCAGGCTGCGCGACTCGGCACGCACAGGCTGCCGATTTTGGGCAGCCTTGCGCGCGCCGACCCCGGATTTTAACAGATACACACAGCTACGTGCATATCTATTGAAATCCGGCGTACTTTTGTTTGCGCCTGGTGCGCGAACAAAAGTACGTGCGTGCGTAGTTTTATAAAATCTGCCCCATAATTTTTCATCAGATAGACTCGGGAAATGCCACTGCTCAACCTGTATTAATACCTCAATTATTATCACCTCCGAGTCGATTCCTCACATGAATGACTTCATTTTTACTTAAATCCCGTGAAAACTTGGTGTGCTACTCTTTTGCCTTCATATTAAATGTTTTTAGGATTTCTTGTATTGAAGGGAAAAAGAGTAGCACACCAAGTTTTCATGAGGAATCGACACGGAGGTGATAATAATTGAGGTATTAATACAGATTTGTGGATCTCTCCAAAAAAATTGTGTGTGTGGATTGGTTGGTATCTGACTTCTTATCCCTGGGCATAAGCAGAATGGGAATTATCTATTACTTGAAATCTTGCCAGGTATTAGTGACCTGGATTGGCCATTATTGGAAACAGGATATGGAAACTTGGTCAGATCTAGTATGGCAGTTCTTCTCTTTTTAACAGCAACTTAGAAATAAGAGTTCCAAGCAACAGGCAGGATGATATTGTGAACAAAATAGGTGTTACAACGACCTTTACATGGATATTTCTAGCCGTTGAAAACATATAATTCTGATATGACTAGAAAAAAATAGCAAATATATAAAATTATTATACTGTTATCTAATCGTTGCCCACCAGCATCATAGGGCTTCAGGCTAAAATGGTCAAAAATAGTCAGCTCGATACCAGCTTAAAATGACAGTGATAGCAGTCTGGACATAAAAGTGATTAGGCCACAGTTTGCCATAAGCATATTTAAAAAGCATCCTTCCTTCCAAATCCCTCCAACCATCAGCCCTTTGTTCAAGAACCACTTAAAACTCTTAGCTGCAGTTTAGTATAAGAACATAAGAACATAAGAAATTGCCATGCTGGGTCAGACCAAGGGTCCATCAAGCCCAGCATCCCGTTTCCAACAGAGGCCAAAACCAGGCCACAAGAACCTGGCAATTACCCAAACACTAAGAAGATCCTATGCTACTGATGTAATTAATAGCAGTAGCAATTCCCTAAGTAAAATTGATTAATAGCCATTAATGGACTTCTCCTCCAAGAACTTATCCAAACCTTTTTTGAACCCAGCTACACTAACTGCACTAACCACATCCTCTGGCAACAAATTCCAGAGCTTTATTGTGCGTTGAGTGAAAAAGAATTTTCTCCGATTAGTCTTAAATGTGCTACTTGCTAACTTCATGGAATGCCCCCTAGTCCTTCTATTATTCGAAAGTGAAAATAACCGAGTCACATCTACTCGTTCAAGACCTCTCATGATCTTAAAGACCTCTATCATATCCCCCCTCAGCCGTCTCTTCTCCAAGCTGAACAGCCCTAACCTCTTCAGCCTTTCCTCATAGGGAAGCTGTTTCATCCCCTTTATCATTTTGGTTGCCCTTCTCTGTACCTTCTCCATCGCAACTATATCTTTTTTGAGATGCGGCCACCAGTATCTTTGAGTTTTGTAAGTAAAACAAAATATATTGCACAGCATGAACTATCATGTTTGACCAATCCATGCTAATATTGTTCATTAGCTCAAAGTTCTGATTTGACCTGCAGAATTTTCTTCTTTTCTTAAATAGCTTTCATTTTAAATTGATGCTGTGAAAAAATTTGAACAGTTCTTAGTGGTCAGCTGAAAAGAATGGGATTTTGAAGCAAATGATTTTTAGAACAGGAATCTCCAAACTTGGTCCTTGAGGACTGCAAATCAGTCAGGTTTCAGAATTTCCACAATAACTATGCATAAGATCTATTTACGTATAGTGAAGGCAGTATATGCAAATAGATCTTATGCATATTCATTATGGTATTCCAGAAAACCTGGGTTGTAGCCCTCAAGGACTGAGTTTGGGGATCAGGTTATGGTGTCAAACTGAGAAAGAGAGATTAGAAACTGGCTTGATAGCTCAGTGGCAAATACTATATGCTGCCATCCAGAGGAAATGGGTTTGATGCCTGCGCAATGACTCCATTTCATCAAGATGACCAGGGCTAGGAGATACTTGGAGGCAGAATTCATAGCTCCTACTGGACGCCTAGCAGTCAGACTTAGGAACATATCTACAAGTCTTCACAGATAGTTCTGTTGCTTTAATCCCATTTGAGTATTATCTCCTGGAGGAACAACGAACCAGTCAGGTTTTCAGGATTCCTGTAATGAATATGCATACATAGATTTGCATGCACTGCATCTCCAATGTATGCAAATTATCTCATGCATATTCATTATGGATATCCTGGATCCTGACATCTTGCTTGGACCTGACCATATCTGCCGCCTATATCTGCCGCCTATATCTGACATCTTGCCTGGACCTAATCACCAATCCTTGCCCCGACCTTTATTTATTTATTACAAACATTTATTTATATTCCGTCTTCAAAATATTATTGAAAGTGAATTACAGCAATTAGCAGATCATTTAAAATCATTCACAAACAGATAGGCTTTCGTGCATTATACTCATACTACAGCCAGTAAATGAACCCCTATGTTTGAATATAACTGGTTAAGTTATAAATGTATCCGACCTTAAGTGACCAGATAACGTTCCACTTAACCAGATATATTCAAAGATATTTGGTTAAGCGGCACCGTTGAAAAAAAAATTACAGTTTGGACCTGCAGCCTAATTTTCACCCCCTACCCCAAAACTTCACAAATGGACCTGCTGGGTTGAGCCCTATCCCAACCCTCCAACCCCCTACAAAACTAATAAAAAATATTTAGAGGTTCCAGGTCCCCCCACCCTCTTTGCAGTTTCATATTAAATGACCCAAACTTGAACTTTCCTCTTTTCTGAATCAACCTCTGAGATCTAAGGGGGTTATTTTCTAAAGCTTTATCGCGTGCATTAGGGCCCTAAAGCATGCGATAAGGCCATATTGCATGCGAAAAGGGCCTTTTCGCATGCAATATAATGTAAATTAGGGTGAGGGGAGGAGTCGGGGAGGGGGCGGCGTCGGTGGTGGCTTCGCTGCCAGCGATAATGTTACTAATATTAAAGTCGGCAGTAGGCGCGCCGAATAGCGCCACCTTTCATGGTGGCGCTATTCGGCGCGAAAGCTGGGAGCCAGCGCACTGCTATGGTGCAAAGGCTGCGGGCTTTCGCAGGCCCGTCCCCCCTCGCCCCACGTTTTTGCAGGATCCAGTCTGTGAAGAATGATGAATCCAGGCCTATGATTGGTCAAAGATCTCCTGTTTTCTTTAGAATTATAAAGTGTCTGGAGTAAAATCCTTTCTCTTGTTGACTGCACAGCAGTGGTTGAACTGCTCTGGATTGTAAGAAAGAATGTACTTCCTAGGTTAATACTTCTAGATGAAGCATAGAATGATGTTGATAACAGGGGGATTTTTGTGGTGGCAAAGTTTCAAAGTTGAGAAAATATCATTGATGGATGATTTTCAAAAACCGTATGTTCATACTGATGAGATTTCATTGATCTTTGAAGAATTTTAGTCTCCTCTTGTCTGTATGTCTGGACATGTGTATTAAGGGAATATATTTTGTGGGTTCAAAAACCAATAGTAAGACTTTGTGGAGGCTGCTGAGTTTGTCTTTGTTTTTGGCAAATATGACCCCTTTGTCTTGACTGAGGATGCTTTGTTACTATGGCTGTTGAAGTTGTTGTAATACCTTAGGTCGCTGTCTATAATAGGTATATGGGTTGTACCGTCTTCTCTGAGAATAGTAATATGGTTTTTTATATGCATGTGGCAGACCCCCCACCCCAGGTCTGGTCACCAGATGTCACTATCCTTATATTAGTAAGAAGCCATCCATACCTCTCAGTCCCTCCCACTATTTAGCCCAGTCATTTTAAGACACATTGGGATCAGATTGAGGAAGCAGTTGGAGAGTAAGGATGTCTGAATTTTACATTTTGTGAGGCCTCCCAGCTTCACCTAAATGGAGTTTCTATTAGAAGTGATACCTCATTGTGCACTCCCTGCCAGAGAGTCCTTCTCCTACTGATTTACAGAGAGATAAAATTTTAAGCCTGATACCCTTTCAGGGCAAAAGGGCTCTCACCAGGGGACGTGTGAGCCCTCTCTAAACCCTAGGTGGGCAAGCACCAATGATGGATCATGCTACGAGACACAGTGAAGGCAGAAGATGTGTCCAGTTTAAACCTTAAGATGTATTTTTTGGACTTGAGCTTTTGGATCCCATTCCCAATTGGGATTGCAATGCTGAGAACTAGCCTGATCCCACTGACTTTTCCCCAAGAGAAGTCCCCCAGAAATATCAATAAACTGAGGATGGAAGAACAAGATTGGGAGACCCCAATTGGATCTTCACACAGACACCAAGGGACCAGGATGGGCTAGGATTTTTGCAGTAAAGTTGGCGACCCCTCCAATAGGATTACCGGAGAGCCGCTGAGAGAGCTTGCGCATTAAACATTATCATGGGCTCTACCCAAAGGTCTGAATAAAGAACACCTACCTACAGCGGAAAGTCATTAATGCATCATCATCATCACACTTCTGGACAATCGACTTTAATTTATGATTACCAATCAATATACTTTTATTTAACACCCAGAGCCTGGTCTTGTCTCTTCATTACAGCCTCTCTCCTCACGAGAAGCACCGACAATACCCTTTGCACACATTACCAGGCCTTTTGAAAATAGGTCCGGCACGCATAACCCTTCCTGAATATGAAGTGTTTATTTTAGACATTGAGTTATGAACCCCTGGTCACTACAAGAGATGACTCATCCCACAGGGCTCTACCCTGTGGGAACTTGTAGTGATAGGCTGGTACTTAGCAGTAATACACACAGCAGAACGATAGGCTTTATTATACAGCAATGTAGTTGGTGGCCCGGGGAACGGGCTGTGAACTCAGCCAGAGGAGAAGAGTCTCTGATGGCGTAGTCCAGTCTGTACTCTGCAGCGCAGATAAAGAGTCTCAACAGGTCTTGAGAGGGTGATGGGTCCGGTAGTGGTCCGCAGAGCAGTGTAGGCCAAGAACCCAGGTACAGATGATATGCCAGAGAGGGTAGATCCGATAGTGGTCCGCGATGTGGGGTAGGCCGAGAATCTACAATAGCAGAGGTGAGACAAGGCAGAGATAGACCAAAGAGCTGAGGTACTCACTCTGAGGCTGGAAGCTGCTGTAGAGAAGAAAACCCCCGAGGGCGGAGGTCCGGGATGGAGCAAGGTCCCGAGGAGCGGGTACCTTAGGCGCCTTGAAGAAGCTGGTAACCCTGGAAGATAGGAAGGAGTGAGACAAGGCCCCCGAGGAGCAGGTACCTTGAGAGTCCTTAATGGTAGCTGGTATCCCCAAAGGGAAGGTAGTAGAGAAGCAAGGCGCCCGAGGAGCGGGTACCTAAGTCATTCCGGAGCTAAGGTACACACAGTGAAGGCATCTGGTAGCAGGCAGAGATCACCAGGAAGATTCCTTGCTAACTCGTAGCTGGAATGGAGAGCGGAGGCTAAATACCTGGAGGTAGTGATGTCATGCGGTGGGGATGCCCCCAAGGTTCCCCGCCCTGATGTATTCAAAAGGAGGGCCAACGCGCGCGTTGCCCTAGGTGACCTCAGAGGAAAATGGCGAAACACATCACACATGCTGGACCGGGGACGCCGGAGAGGTCAGCGAGGAGAGGCGGAGGCAGCATCTTGCCAATGGAGCAGAAAAAGAGGAAAGAGAGGTAAGGCAGAGAGGGCGCAGCGTCCTGCGACCGATGGACACAACAAAGAGTGAGATAATCAAATTTGCAGATGATCAAATTATTCAGAATAGTTAAATCATAAGCAGATTGTGATAAACTGCAGGAGGACCTTGCAAGACTGAAAGCTTGGGCATGCAAATGACAGAT
Organism: Rhinatrema bivittatum; assembly: GCF_901001135.1. Taxonomy (NCBI): domain Eukaryota; kingdom Metazoa; phylum Chordata; class Amphibia; order Gymnophiona; family Rhinatrematidae; genus Rhinatrema; species Rhinatrema bivittatum. The sequence goes on from NW_021821530.1 coordinate 42,898, forward strand.
AAAATTTAATGTAGACAAGTGCAAGGTGTTGCATATAGGGAAAAATAACCCATGTTACATGATGTTGGTTCCATATTAGGAGCTACCTCCCAGGAAAAGATCTAGGCATCATAGTGGATAACACATTGAAATTGTCGGCTCAGTGTGCTGCAGCAGTCAAAAAAGCAAACAGAATGTCAGGAATTATTAGGAAGGGAATGGTGAATAAAATGGAAAATGTCATAATGCCTCTGCATTGCTCCATGGTGAGACTGCACCTTGAATTCTGTGTACAATTCTGGTCGCCACATCTCAAAAAAGATATAGTTGAGATGGAGAAGTACAGAGAAGGGCAACCAAAATGATAAAGGGGATGGAACAGCTTCCCTATGAGGAAAGGCTGAAGAGGTTAGGGGCTGTTCAGCTTGGAGAAGAGACGGCTGAGGGGGATATGATAGAGGTCTTTAAGATCATGAGAGGTCTTGAACGAGTAGATGTGAATTGGTTATTTACTCTTTCAAATAATAGAAGGACTAGGGGGCATTCCATGAAGTTAGCAAGTAGCACATTTAAGACTAATTGGAGAAAATTCTTTTTTCACTCAATGCACAGTTCAACTCTGGAATTTGTTCCCAGAGGATGTGGTTAGTGCAGTTAGTGTAGCTGGGTTCGAAAAAAGTTTGGATAAGTTCTTGGAGGAGAAGTCCATTAACTGCTATTAATAAAGTTGACAGAATTCAAGGTGCAGTCTCACCATGGAGCAATACAGAGGCATGATGACATTTTCCGTTTTATTAACCATTCCCTTACTAGTAATTCCTAACATTCTGTTTGCTTTTTTTTGACTGCTGCAGCACACTGAGCCGACAATTTTAAAGTATTATCCACTATGATGCCTAGATCTTTTTCCTGGGTGGTAGCTCCTATTATGGAACCTAACATCGTGTAACTACAGCAAGGGTTATTTTTCCCTATATGCAACACCTTGCACTTGTCCATATTAAATTTCATCTGCCATTTGGATGCCCAATCTTCCCTGTCTTGCAAGGTCCTCCTGTAATGTATCACAATCTGCTAGTGATTTAACTACTCTGAATAATGTTGTATCATCCGCAAATTTGATAACCTCACTCATTGTATTCCTTTCCAGATCATTTATAAATATAATGAAAAGCACGGGTCCAAGTACAGATTCCTGAGGCACTCCACTGTTTACCCTTTTCCACTGAGAAAATTGATCATGGGTAAAGTGAATTTAGACATATAAAACACATATTAAAGTGTGTAAGTGCTTTTGCATAAGGCCCTAAGGTAAGTAAAACATTAAATACTTGTATAGAAATGGAAAAAAAAATGGCATAGTATGGGAAATGAAGTCCCAGTCATGGAAGAAGCTGATTTATGTATAGTAGCTGTCACAGAGACCAGGAACATGGAAAACCATGACTGAGATATAGTTATTCCTGACTACAGTCTATTCAGGAAGGAAGGGTAGGAAGGAAGGGAGGAGGCATGGCAATATATATAAAATAATATGAAAGCAACATAGTTGCAGGGCTTTGATGCCTTTATACTCTTGTGATTCCATGAACTATGTCTTGGGGGTCAGCACTCATCATCATATATTGTACAGGTAACAGATAGAACCATAACTGATTTAATGAGTCATTCGAAGTTTCACTGTACATACCATGTGCACATAACATGAGCATGGCTCGCTTTTTACAGTTTGACAGATGCATATGCTAGTTCACTGGTAGGATCAAATCATATTCCTCCTTCTGTCACAGGAATCCTCCTCTCCAGCTGCCTTGGAGTTTCTGTCAAAATTCCCTTACACTTTGGTACTTGTCCTGACCCATCCATTGCTTTGCACACCTGCTGAACCACACCTTGGACCCTTTATGCCACTCCTGGTAGGATCAGCCAGGTAGACATACCTCTGACTGACACAAGTATTACCCCTGCCCAGCTCTTTTGCTATTGCCCTGGCTAGCCATTGCTTTCCACACCTGCTGCAACCATTCCTGTTTTTAATTACCAGTGCCGCTGCTGCTGCCACCGCTCCAAGACAATCTTGTTACCTTACTCTGCTTCCTCCGCTGCTCCAGCTGTCTACAAGGTTCCTTCCAAATTCCCTTCCCCTATGGTACTTCCCAGCTCTGGCTCTTGCCTTAGCCATCTGTTGCTTTGCCTTTGAAAGCACTCCTCGGGCCCTTCCTCCCCTTCCCTCCTCCGCCTCAGCCTTCGAGCTACACCTTCCGAGTTTTATGGCTAATCTTCTTGCTGTGTTGCTCTGCTCCTACCATTCCAGTTTTCAATCATCGGTGCCGCTGCTGCTGCCACCCCTGCAAACCAGGTCTTGGTATCTTAGAGTGCTTCCTCTGATTCTCTGCGGTCTACAAGATTCCTTCCAAATCCTCTTTCCCTATAGTGCTTGTCAACTCTTGCTATTTCCCTGGCCATCCATTGCTTTATATGCCTGCTGCACTACTCTTCAAGCTCTTCGCACCATCCTATCTCCTCTTCAGCCCCTGAGGTACACCTTAGGGGTTTTAAGGCTACTTTTCCAGCTGCGTTGCTCTGCTTCTACCTACAATTTATTTTTAATAATTGCCAGTGCCACTATTATCACTGCCGCTCAAAGCCAGTGTTAATACCTAATAGATGCATTTTAAAAGGAGTTATACATCTAAATGTAATATACCATTGTAGCAATTTAAAAAAAGCCAGCGACAGTAATTGGCACATGGACACACATCTATGTGCGTATGCCAGCTTGCACCAAAGGACACGGCCATTTCATAACATATTCACGTATATGCGCACCTAGTATAAAATAGGCTGTAAGTACGTAGATCTGCACACATTTACATGGGCGGGCACATGTTGCGCCGAAATGCCGCCTCTACCACATTAGTGGGGGAATTTTATAAGGGACGCATGCAAACACAATAGGGAGTTTTCACAGCTTGTTCCCAGTTCGCCCAGTTAAAGGGAAAGAACTTCCCAACCCCCCTAGTTAATAGTCTTTCTTTCCCCCATTAGCCCCGACCCTTAAAACCCCGCTGACTAGCCTAGAACATTTTATTTTATTACTTACATACCATCCATAGGAGTAGTAAAGTTTACGCAGCAGGGACCCCGGCACATGCTTGTGAGCGTAAATGCTTACATGCATATTCCATGTTAAAGTCCGGAATTCCCATGCCCCGCCCGTGCCTTGCTGAGACCACACCCACACCCTGCCTCCTTTCTGGGCTCTCTCACTTGTGTGCGTACCAGGAAATACGTGCGTACACGGCTGGCTTTTAAAAATCTGCTTGGCAACGGTCTGGCCAGACATACTTGCATATTTCCAAGTTCTACGCGCAGGAACATGCTTTTAAACTTCACCCAATAAAGTGCATATATTGTAGCAATTTTCAAAAAGAAAATGTGTAAGCCTCTTCTCCCCTGGTCTGAAGCACCTCCGGCATCATATGCTTCCTAGGGAATATGGCTGAGCTTCCTGCAGTCTTTTATAGGTCCTGTGGGCAAGACTTCTTGTGGCGCGAACACATGACATCACATCCTGCCTATATAAAAGGAAGCTCAGAACCATTACCCAGTGCTTTCACACAGGTCTCCTGCTTAGCAGTGCTAGTTGCTCAGCATATTCGGTGTTCCTGTGGTTCTATTTCCTGCTTGTTTTGTGGTTCTCCTCCGTTCCTAGTGCCTGCTTTCCTCAGTGTCTGCCCCCTGATTTTGTTTTGTCCTTCCATGTTCATCAGGGTCTTCCTGGCTTGAGTCCTCGTGCCTAACCTCGGACTGGATCTCAATTGTGCTTTGTCTTCTGACTCCCCCGATCTCGGATTGGACTTTGACTACACTTCTGCTTCAGCCTGTAAGTCCCTGCCAGCCACCAGATTCTGAAGGCCCAAACCAAGGGGGAGGTGGTTGGAGAGGTAGAAGATCATCTCCTGGCAAGTCAGCTACCACCTGTTAAGGTCTATCTTGTGCTTGCACAAAATAGGCTGTGATAACTTAACAGCGGTCCAAAGGCTCACTAACACTCAGCATGACAAAATGGAAGCATCAAAAATAAGCGTATCAGAGCAACATTTAGAGATAGGTACTAACCAACACTCCCCATGACCCTTTAGCAAGGAAAACATGGCTTAGATCTATATTTACCCTACCCAGACAATATCAATTTGATAAATAGACTGGAGGCTATTAGTAAAACCCGATAACCCAGTCCTGTGTAGCAGATAATCGCTCACCTTCCCTCTCTTCCCTCTTTTCTCCCATACAACTCTCCTCCTCCCCTTTTTGCGCCTTTGAAAAGTGCTTTCTAAATACATAGCTGTTTAACTCCAGCTTCTCATTGACTGATGGATGTCAGGAGTTGAATGAGCAAATCAGACATGGGAGGGAGGCGGGAAACAAACTGCAGTGTATGTGTTGAAATTCTTTCTAGCGGAGCAAGCAGCATTCTACCTGGCTTTTTCTCTTCTTCCTCCTCTTTCTGGCAGGAGCCGCTTGCTAAACACCACAGGGCAGGGGCATGAAAGTTGGCGACAGCGGTGGGCAGCAGCAGCTGCTTTCCTTGCATCAGAGCAGTGATCCGTGATCAGCCCATCTGCACTGCCGTGCAGATGCATGAAAGCGTTGACTGCACGCAATCCCTGAAACACCCTCTAGTTTCGTGAGACTGGTCTTAAATGTGTGACACTTGGCATGTCTGCAAGCAAACGCGTTTGTCTGACAGGATCTTCCCTTTGTGGGTCATCTTGCCTGGGGTCTTGTAACCCACTTCTTTCAAGGTACTGCACTAACCTTTCCTTTAGTATTGCTCCCTGTAGTTTTTTTTCCACCGCTGAAAGTTTAACTTATGACTTGGACACAGCAGCTAGGCCTCCTCTGCTCATCCCATGTGAAACATAATGGCAGCCAGAGCGCTTGCAAGCTATTATCTAATGTCAGATCTGCCACTAGCATAACCCAGTCATGCCAGATATATCGGTATGTTATGCATGTTCGTGGAAGTAGTGACCTGGCATTATTTATTTTTAATTAAAAGTGAATGGTTTAAAGACAGCTTTTGATGACCGAATGCTAATTGCTGTTTGTGTTATGAGAAATCTGGCTAATGTGCTGTAGTTTTAGTCCTCTGTAATGGAAAAATTCCAAACTGTGTGACTTTTGAACCAAAACAAGAAGTATGCTCTCATTACAATTCAAACTTGTCTAGTAACTCATTGCACAAGAAAAGTTCTCCTGGAAAAAATCCTGCATGCCTCAACATTAATTGCAAATGTTCATAAGCTCAGATTATTTTTGTAAGCATCTTTGTACTGGGGGAAAAAACCAGAATGCTTTGAAACAGTTATAACTTAATAAAAATATGAAAGCAAGTAAGCATGATAATAAAGTGAAAATCAAACCCAATAAAATTGTTTAAACATAAAAGTGAAATCAGTATAGAAAAGTCCAAGAATACAAAACCAGCGATCAATGAAGAATAATTATCTTTCTGTTCTGCCAGGTGGCATTACATTTAGTAATATTCGTGGCATTAAAAGGATTTGTATGAGGAGGGTCAGTTTTCAAAGGTTTAATTGACTAACTTTGGGACATAACTGGTCAATCCTCTACTTTTAAAAATTCTCCCTCTCTCCCCATGACCAGCTAAGTTTAAGCCCCTAAAATTATAGTTCACATGACAGGCAAATTTAGCACAGTAAAAAGAGAGATGGTGCTTCACGCAGACTTATTATTAAACCGGCAAAGTTTAGATAGCTGCCCCAGTCATAAAAACACCTGTTCTAAATCTAGCTAGTCAAATGAACGGGTAGTTTTAGGTGTTTTTTTCAGCCAAAAATCCAGTCAGTTAGGGTCACTGAAAATTCACCAAAAGATAACAGGCTAAAATTAACCGTTTATCATATCTACTTAATGGGTCTTTAAAAATTGACTCCTGAGTGACTACTATAGAGGTGGGTAAACTATTTTCATCCCATATGGAAGCTAGGTTTGCATCTGAAAAAATGTTCTTGAATTTATTTGAATAATTAGAGTCCTTTTCAATGCAGTTCAAACCTGACTGAAGTTTATCCAAAGCTCTGGATTTATTGGCACTGGTTCAGATACATGCAAGTATTTATTTATCTGGAAGGAGTTAAACATAGTGCAGATCACAGAATCCTTCAAATATAAGTGTAGCCAATATCCACATCAGAAAGAGATTGCAAATTTTCAGATTGGATAAACACAAACAGAGAGAATACAGTCAACCTGTGAATGACGTGGATGTATCTGATCAGAGAATGGCCTGACCTGCTTTGACTCTGATCTCTCCCCACTCCCACCTTGCTCAGATGGGCTTCAAATCTTTCATCCCTAGTGTATTTTACATGCACATTGATATATGCATGTAATGGACTGCAGAAGAAAACGTTATGGGATATAGATTAAGTACCAGTTAATAAAGTATAAAAGCAGAATAACCGCACAGAGGGGCCGATGCAGTACAATGTGCTCAGACTAGTGCGCAGCTTCACGTGCGGTTGCACATGCATTTTGGACACGCTAGAATAACTCCCGATGCAATAATGGGATTAACTCATCCAAATCACGCGTCCAAACCAGCGCGTAGCTAATAGCGCTTATCACATGTAAAAGCCATGTTGATGAGGCTAATAGCTATTTCCCTCTAATGCAAAAAAAAATCACCTTGCGCCCAGCACGCATGTTTTAACACTCAGTAATTAATGCCAGCCCCTGAGCTGGCATTGTCTTCATGCGAACCAAACCTCCACAAAAAAGAAAAAAGATACTGATTTTCTGCAGTTCCTCCTACTTAATATTATCGCGATACTAAGTAGGAGGAACCACAGAAGGCAGCATCAGGAAAAATAAAAGTCTTGACAAGGTCAGATTATGAAAAGGACGCTCCATTTACGAGCGGCCCTTTACCTATCCCATGGTTGTGTGCGGATTAGGATAACGGATGCTTGTAAATGAGCGTCTGTTTTCCTAGCCCCTGCACAGTCACGTTTCCTGGGCACCCAATGTCACGAACGCACTAGGGACACACATTTGATCCTTAGCGAGTCCTTTTTAGCGCAGCACCTCTTTACCATATTGCATCACGTGCCCAGGAGAGGTGGATGGGCGCACATTAGGGAGATGGGTGCTCAATACGAGCGCCTGTTTTCTATGCACTTTTGTTGCTTCAGCACTTGTTTGTTGGAATCCTTAAGCCTAAAATAAATCAATTATTTCTGCTCAGAGACTGAAGGGTTTCCTGCAGTTCTGTAGCCATGGCATGGGTCACAAAATCTGATTCCCACCATGGAATTGCCTGGTTCCTTCCCTTTATTTGTTGGAAAGTGGGACCAGGCTGGGGGCACATGGCTGTGAATGCATAATAGCTCTCTCCAGTTCTTCCCCACCAATCCTCTTCCTCCCTAGCCAAATCCCTCTCTCACCTCCTGTCATCCCCATTCCCCATGATCCCCTGGTGCCAAGATGGCCCTCAGTAACAAGAAGGGAATGATGGTGCCTCAGACTCCAGCATACTCCTTTGTTGTGACATAGAATAGATCTGTCTGTAGTGTCCTGTAGGGATGTGAATCGTGTTCCATATCGTCTTAACGATAGAAATCGTGTGGCAGGGCAAGAAAATCGTGTTAGGCACGATTTTTAGTTAAAAAATCGTTAAAAATCGTTTTTTCCGATTAGTGCGCACTAACTCGAGTTAGTGCGCACTAACTGAAAATGATACAATTTGACACTTTTCAGGTCAGTTAAGGTCAGTTTAGGAATGAATATGTATTCCTATTGGCTGCCCTCTTATTTATTCATGTTAACAAGGTTCCCACTGACAGTATATGGGGGATGGGAAATGGAAACAGTTGGTAGCTTGACAAAACAAGTAATGTGATCAGTCAATGTGACTAGAACTTGTGCCCTAACCCTGATACCAGGGGTATTGTGATCTTCCTGCACACAGTGCCCTATCCCTATTAATACCAGGAGTGTTGTGATCTTCCTGCACACAGTGCCCTAACCCTGGCACCAGGGGTGTTGTGATCTTCCTGCACACAGTGCCCTATCCCTATTAATACCAGGAGTGTTGTGATCTTCCTGCACACAGTGCCCTAACCCTGGCACCAGGGGTGTTGTGATCTTCCTGCACACAGTGCCCTATCCCTATTAATACCAGGAGTGTTGTGATCTTCCTGCACACAGTGCCCTAACCCTGACACCAGGGGTGTTGTGATCTTCCTGCACACAGTGCCCTATCCCTATTAATACCAGGAGTGTTGTGATCTTCCTGCACACAGTGCCCTAACCCTGGCACCAGGGGTGTTGTGATCTTCCTGCACACAGTGCCCTATCCCTATTAATACCAGGAGTGTTGTGATCTTCCTGCACACAGTGCCTCTAACCCTGGCACCAGGGGTGTGATCTTCTGCACACAGTGCCCTATCCCTATTAATACCAGGGGTGTTGTGATCTTCCTGCACACAGTGCCCTAACCCTGGCACCAGGGGTGTTGTGATCTTCCTGCACACAGTGCCCTATCCCTATTAATACCAGGAGTGTTGTGATCTTCCTGCACACAGTGCCCTAACCCTGCACCAGGAGTGTTGTGATCTTCCTGCACACAGTGCCCTATCCCTAATAATACCAGGAGTGTTGTGATCTTCCTGCACACAGTGCCCTAACCCTGACACCAGGGGTGTTGTGATCTTCTGCACACAGTGCCCTATCCCTATTAATACCAGGAGTGTTGTGATCTTCTTGCACACAGTGCCCTAACACTGGCACCAGGGGTGTTGTGATCTTCTACACAGTGCCCTATCCCTATTAATACCAGGAGTGTTGTGATCTTCCTGCACACAGTGCCCTATCCCTGATACCAGGGGTGTTGTGATCTTCCTGCATGCAGTGCCCTATCCCTATTAATACCGGGGTGTTGTGATCTTCCTGCACACAGTGCCCTATTCCTGATACCGGGGGTGTTGTGATCTTCTTGCACACATCCCGGTATCAGGGATAGGGCACTGCATGCAGGAAGATCACAACACCCCTGGTATTAGGGATAGGGCACTGCGTGCAGGAAGATCACAACACTCCTGGTATTAATAGGGATAGGGCACTGCATGCAGGAAGATCACAACACCCCTGGTATCAGGGATAGGGCACTGTGTGCAGGAAGATCACAATACCCCGGAGGAGTGAGGGTCAGGCAGCTCCCCCCTGTCTGTGAAGCCAGACTCTCACTAGTAATGCAGGGAGGGAGCTGTCTCAGACTTCCATCCTCCCCCCCCCCCCCTCACCCACACACCATTCACTAGCTGGGACATGGGGGAAGTCAGGAGTGAGGGTCAGGCAGCTCCCCCCTGTCTGTGAAGCCAGCCTCTCACTAGTAATGCAGGGAGGGAGCTGTCTCAGACTTCACCATCCTCCCCCCCCCTCACCCACACACCATTCACTAGCTGGGACATGGGCGAAGTCAGGAGTGAGGGTCAGGCAGCTCCCCCCTGTCTGTGAAGCCAGCCTCTCACTAGTAATGCAGGGAGGGAGCTGTCTCAGACTTCACCATCCCCCCCCCATCACCCACACACCATTCACTAGCTGGGACATGGGGGAAGTCAGGAGTGAGGGTCAGGCAGCTCCCCCTGTCTGTGAAGCCAGCCTCTCACTAGTAATGCAGGGAGGGAGCTGTCTCAGACTTCACCATCCTCCCCCCCCCCCTCACCCACACACCATTCACTAGCTGGGACATGGGGGAAGTCAGGAGTGAGGGTCAGGCAGCTCCCCCCTGTCTGTGAAGCCAGCCTCTCACTAGTAATGCAGGGAGGGAGCTGTCTCAGACTTCACCATCCTCCCCCCCTCACCCACACACCATTCACTGGCTGGGACATGGGGGAAGTCAGGAGTGAGGGTCAGGCGGCTCCCCCTGTCTGTGAAGCCAGCCTCTCACTAGTAATGCAGGGAGGGAGCTGTCTCAGACTGGTATCAGGGATAGGGCACTGAGTGCAGGAAGATCACAACACCCCTGGTATCAGGAATAGGGCACAGGTTCTAGTCATATTGACTGATCACATTACTTTTTTGTCAAGTACCAACAGTTTCCATTTCCCATCCCCCAACCATCACCTCAGTTGGAACCTTGGTAACATCAATAGATAAGAGGGCAGCCAGCCAATAGGAATACATATTCATTCCTAACTGACCTTTACTGACCTGGAAAGTGTCAATAATTTGTATCATTTTCTGTTAGTGTTCCTGAGTTTCCATTTCCATTTCCCATCCCCCCAACCATCACCTCAGTGGGAACCTGGTTAACATCAATAGAAGAGGGCAGCCAGCCAATAGGAACACATATTCATTCCTAACTGACCTTTACTGACCTGGAAAGTGTCAATTTGTATCATTTTCAGTTAGTGCGCACTAACTGGGAGTTAGTGCGCACTAACTCCCGTTAGTGCGCAAAACACGATTTAACTTTTTAACGATAAATCTGTTAGAATTTCTATTGTATTGTGTTCTATAACGATTTAAGACGATATTAACATTATCGGACGATAATTTTAATGTTAAAAAACGATTCACATCCCTAGTGTCCTGTGCAATTTTGTACCATGATTTTGGTTCCCATAGACAGAGGAGGAAGACATGGCTAAAGGTGGCCCTGCTCCCCTCCTAATGTTGGCCAAGTTAGCAATGCGTGGGGTGGAAAGGATTAGCAAGGAAAGGGGGAAGAAAAGAAAGGGGGGCAGAAGGATATTAGGCTAGGCACTGGGAGAGAAAGAGGCTTGTCTGAGAATTGAGGCGAGAGGGAGAGGTTTAGCTCAGGAGGTGAGAGAGGGGATTGCTGGTGCAGATGATAAGGAATCAGCTGTGTGGTGAGACTGAAGACTGAGGTGTGTGGGTGTGTGTGTGTGAAAGATGGAGATTGCTACCAGGGGAGTGTGTGTATGTGAGTGAGAGAGGGAATTGGCATTGGGAGTCTGTATGTGAGTGAGAGGGCTCCAGAGATGCAGGGGTGAGAGAGAGGACTTGAGATGGAGAGAAAGACATAGGAGGACTGGGTGAAAAGGAGAGTGGTGAGGATTCCAGAAGCTGGGAGAGGGACTCGGATATTCCCTCAATTGATCCTGGTTTATCTCCATCAATTCTCTCGTCCTGAACTCTCTTTTCCCCTCCTTCCACCTTCCACTGCTCCATTCCTGGAACTATTCTACCTTTTCCTTCCCTCTTCTAATCCCAGAACCCTGACTTGCCTCTTTTTTTAACAATTCCACCCTACTTCTTTAGCAAGAGTTAAAATATTTTGTGTTTCTGAAATCAAACAAATTAGTATGAATTTGCATATTAAATAATGTACAATGTAATGTTTTCCAACCTTTCCTGTGTGTTTGGAAACTTATATTTTTCTTTTTTGAGTTTTCATGGCAGGAGGAAAAGAGATCTTAGTGATCTGTTAAATGGGCAAACTGATAGATGAACTGGTAAACTGGCAATGGTGTGGGTGCGTGCCCCTTTTAAAATCCCCTGACTTACATGGTAGAAGCAGGATCTGTGCACCTACCTAAAATTAGGCGCACATGTGTGCACTGCCAAGCTATTTTATAACAAGCGCGCACATACGCGCACAAGTTATAAAACGGCCGCATCCCTGGGCGCGAGTTGATGCACATGCGTCAATGAGCAGCCATGCTCCAGTTTGAAATATGTACTATTCCTGCATCTTTAAAACTTGGTGCAGAGTTCACAAGTAAATGTACCCATGGACTTAGCTCAAGTCTGAAAACGGCCTCCATAATCTCGCCCTTAAATATAAAAAAAGGGAAGGCAATTTCAAAGGCATTTCCACAGATAAAACCATGTTTTGCCCATAGAAATGACCCTTTACAAAATTGCCCGCCTGATGTGTGGGTAAATTTACGTGCGTACTGCCTATTCACAAGTAAGCTTACCAAAAGTTGTTTCTGGGGGAAGAGTTGGAAAAAGCGGGGCTTGGATCATAGATATCAAAAGAATGTGTTATAAAAAGGCATTTCTGAGCTTCACTGCGGAAGCCTTGCAGGATTTAAAGGTTGCATTTATTAAACTTCTAACCAGTAACCCTGCTGGGAAAAAAAAATAGGGCAACTTGGAGCAGTTGTGGAGCGAGTCGAGAACCACTCGACACCCAGGAGGAACAACTAGCAGGCTGTGACAATTTGGACTGAGAAGTGAGATCTTTGAAATGTGATGCAGAGAAGCATGAGACTGGGAATGCATGGACCCCTAGAAAAGTGGATGCTCAAGAAAGAATAAGGTAAGGGTATCTTATTCCAGCAGTTGGATACTAGGGGGTGTCTGGTCCTGGGAGTCTCATTGATAAAAGGTATGAATTAAAAGTCAGCGAGGTAAGGGTACCATATTAGATAACCTAGATAAACAGCCCAGGCAACTTCTAGAAGAAAAACAGAGACTTTTTGTGTGTGTGTGTGTGTGCTTGCTTTTTTTTCTGTTTGTTTTATTCTAGGATCATATTGCATACAAAAGCATGTTAAAATGAATGGTGGAGCAAATCCAAAAGCAGCAGGAGATCGCTCACACCATGCTACAACAGATGTTATTGCAGAAAAGCCAGCAACATCAGCCGCTGATAAGTCTCACTGAGGAACAAACTTAGGAGACAACAGCATTGATGGTTCAGCAGAAAAAAAAGCAATGGCTCCAGGGGGAAATGGAGGCTGGAGGACTGGTGATGGCAGATGAGAAAGGTGGGAGTGGAACTGCTTGGAATCTAACATTAAATAAGATGACTTACAAGAGATGACCCCCAGAATCTTATTACCTTTAAACAAGTAGCAGAGGTAGTTGATTAGCCCCTGGAACACTGGGCAGTAAGATTAGCTCCTTAATTATCTGGAGAATATCAAGTGGTGCACTGAGCATTAGGTAGAGAGGAAGCTCTGGACTATAATGTAGTAAAAGCCACTATTGAAGACAGTTTAGATTTATCGGCAGAATCCTATAGATGGAGTTTAGAGGGCTAAAATTTGAAAAAGGGGAAAGACCGTGGGCCATAATACAGTGTTTAAGAGATCTGACTTATAGGTGGTTAGAGTCCAAGAGGAGAAACAAAAAGGAAATGGGAGAAGCCATAGTCTTGGAACAGCATTTAAACATGTTTCCAGGAAAGATGAGAGAGTATGGGTAGGCTGGCAGGAACCAGCAGACCCAATAGAAGCAACTACCGTTAGTGAGCAATTCATGGATACTGGAGAAGCAGGAAAGGGAGGGGTGGAGATGCCAGTGGAAAAAAGGTATAAATCCACATTAGTCAGGAACACAGGGGAAAAGAAGGAAGGCAGGAATCACTCCCAAATACAGCCAGATCTGTATAAACAACAAGCACAAGGGAGAGGAATATTCCACTGAAGGGACGGAATGATAGAGATGTTTCCCTTGTGGTGAAAGTCATTTTATAAGGGATTGTCCATGTATGGCTTGTGCCTATACAAGAGGGGAAAAGGAAACCTGGATGTGGGAAAATGGATAATGCATTTGTTCAAATGGTAAAGATAACTGGGCATAACCTAAAGACCATTTTTGATATAGGGAGTAATTAAACCCTCAAATTAGGTCTCCTAACTAGGGAATTCAGAGTATGGACAGTTCCTAGATGAAAGGCAAATTTCGAGAGGCAAGTAAATATTCATTGCATGCATGGAGATGTACGTTCATATCCTAATTGTGAAGTAAATATAGTGTGGAGGGGACAGTAATCACTATTGTGGGTAACTGTAATTGTAAAGCTACTACAATATTTCCCTTAATCCTGAAATGAGCCCAGAGGTGTTTGGAAGAACAGTTTTAAACAAGGGACATGCGGGTTACCACTCAATCTCAAGCAGAGAAGAAACCAGATAATTTACAAGAAATGTTTCCATTTTCTAGCCCAGAAGTTATTGGGGAAACCTGAGAAATCTTGGAACCCAAGAAGTAGAGCACTAAAGAGGTGAGGGAGAGGACATTAGGACCTCTTAAGGAGTTGGAGGGCTAGGGGAGGAGCTTCTTGGGAGGTTTCCTCATTTTCGGGAGGAGCAAGAAGCAGATGTGGTACTCAGGAAAATTTGGGAGAAAAGATCAATTAAAATACCTCATTACAGTATTCTTACTCTGAAATAGCAAATGGTTTGTTGTATGAAGAACAGAAGTAAATGGAGGGATATAAGGAACATAAGCAACTTTTGGTATCCCAAATACTGTACTTCAGAAAGCATTGTTACAAACCTGCCCACGGACCCCATGCCATGAACAAGCCATCCACCTACCGCCATTCTGCTGCCGGAGGTCCTTGCCGGCCCGATGCTACAGGATCCTTCTTTGCGGCCTAGGCCGCCCCCGGACCGTCCTGCTGCCTCAGTTTGCCGCTGCCGCGGCTTCACTATCCTTCACCACTCTTGCAGCGGGAAAGGCCGCCACTCTTGGATCTTTGCGGCATAGTGCTGCGGGACATCCTCTTCTATGGCCTGGAGGCCACTGCCAACAGTGTTGCCCCGTCCTCATCCTTGTGGCAGGGATCCGTCTTCTGCATCTCCAGCTTCGTCCAGCTTCCAGGTTCCTTTGTTTATCTTTCCTGGCGTGCCACCATCGTGGTCTCTGACCAGCCCATGGGGGCTGTGTAGGGCACCTCATGGTACAAGGCCAACCTTCTCGTCTGCAGTACAAACCTCCAGAAGGCTTCTGTTTTTAATGCCTAGCTTCTGATTCCTGAGTCTTGAATCCTGTCCCGGTCTTTGGAGTTCCTTGTGCCTGCTTCTGTCCATGCCCAAGACTCTGCCAGAACCTGCTTCACTTCAGCGTGGTCCGCGACCAGCCATAGGCAGCTATGTAGGGCCTCTCCTGAATCTTCGACATGTCCTGGCTTCAAGTTCCACTGCTTCATCTAGAGTCTGCTTCGCTTTTGGCATGGTCTGCTACTAGCCATAGAAGGCTGTGTAGGGCGCGCTAAGATGCAGCACTCACCCAGTACTTTCTCCTGAATCCTTGCCTGAGACCTCCAAGCAACCTGAAACTTTGACTGAGTCTTCTGAGTATGAATCCTTGTCTGAGTCTTCTGAGTAACCTGAAACTGTTGTGAACCTGCCCGTGATGTGACAGGGGCCGGCCAATGGCACGGTTACCCTGTCACATGGTAAGGGCAAAGGGCCATCGGGACCATTTTTATTAGTGGCAGCCGACGGCCCGAGCGGGAGATCGCTCCCGGGGCCCATTGGACCACCAGGTAATTTTAAACCATTTTTTTGGGGGTCGGGAGGGTGGTGGAGGCTAAAGGAGCGGTTTTAAAGGGTCGGGTGGGTTTTTTGCTTATCGGCCGACAGCCGATAGGTTAGTGGAGCAATAGGTATGAGTTGTTTCTCTGGACCTCTGCATCTGCCTACAACCTGAGTAGGCCGATGCAGAAGTGCCTTCCCTGCTTCTCATGTAAC